>NC_057798.1:360835659-360897072 GCF_018294505.1 Triticum aestivum | reverse complement strand
ACGAGATTGACTGGGAGAATTTATCGAACAAGGAGCTTCATGATAAGTTTCAGCAAATGATGACTGAACAGGTGCAAGATGTGCTGAACAATTTTGAAGAGGCCATGGAGAAGATCACTGGCCTTGAGAAGACGTTCGAAACAAAGCTCGATAACAGATTTAATGAATTGCTCGCGCGTCTTCCACCACCACCACCCGCTGCACCTAACGCACCTCTCCAACAACAACAACAACATCGACTACCTCCACGTCGCGAAATAGACCTTCGCCGAGCGAGCCGTGTTCCTCTTGCGTTTGGCCAAACTGTTGGTGCTGCTGTTGATACTTCTGTGGCTCCTGCTACTGCTGTTGCTGGTACCCAGGAGGATGATGAGTATGCGGGCGATTATGAGGATGAGGTTGATCAAAATCAGATCTACGAGCAGCCACCAGCACCACCACCAGCAGGTCGACCTCAGGTATATATTCGTAATGGTAGGCCTGCACCACCACCTCAGGTACGACATGATGTCCATATTCCTAAACTGAAATTGAATATTCCACCATTTGAGGGTAGATATGTTCCTGATATATATCTTACTTGGGAGTTAGAAACTGAACAACGATTTACATGTTTACAATATCCTGAGGAGAGACGAGTTGCTGCTGCTGTTTGTGCTTTCACTAGTTTTGCATGTGTATGGTGGTCTGAACATTGTAGATTGTATCCTATTCCAACTACTTGGGCCGCTTTGAAAACTGCTATGCGTACGCATTGGGTTCCACCATATTATCAACGTGAATTGCTTCAAAAATTACAGCGCTTAAGACAAGGAAAAAATTCTGTAGAAGAATATTATCAGGAATTACAAACTGGCATGATTAGATGTGGTATTGTTGAGGAGAATGAAGCTATGCTTGCACGTTTTCTGGGTGGATTAAATAGAGAGATTCAGACCATTCTAGACTATAAGGAGTATACTAATATCACTCGTTTATTCCATCTTGCTTGTAAAGCTGAACGTGAAGTGCAGGATTGACAAGCATCGGGGCGAACTAACTTTTCTGCAGGACGACCTTCATCATGGACACCACGTGCATCTTCTACTTCAACTGCACCAGCACCTCCATCCGGTGCCACCTCCAGCCGTGATACAAGAAAACAGGCACAACCACCATTATCTGCCAAGAGCGCACCTGCGGGGCCTGCACAGCGTTCTTCTTCTTCCATGGCATCAACAGGGCACACAAGTGATATTATTTGTCGTCGTTGTAAGGGAGGAGGTCATTATGCGAGGGAATGCAAATCTCCGCGTGTGATGATTGCTACCGCGGATGGTGGATATGAGTCCGCTAGTGACTATGATGAGGAGACATTGGCTCTTATTACACGTGAAGAACATGGTGGAGATGATTCTGATCATGAGACGCAATACATGGCTCCTGAAGACGCTGACAGGTATGAATGTTTAGTTGCTCAACGTGTTTTGAGTGTGCAGGTCACACAAGCTGAGCAAAATCAGAGGCACAATTTGTTCCATACCAAGGGAGTTGTGAAGGAACGTTCTGTGCGCGTCATAATAGATGGAGGGAGCTGCAACAACTTGGCTAGCATGGAGATGGTGGAGAAGCTTTCTCTCACCACAAGACCACATCCACATCCTTACTACATCCAATGGTTCAACAACAGCGGCAAGGTTAAGGTAACACGTACTGTTCGTGTGCATTTTAGTATTTCTACATATGCTGATTATGTTGATTGTGATGTGGTACCTATGCAAGCATGTTCCTTATTACTTGGTAGACCTTGGCAATTTGATAAAAATTCTATACACCATGGTAGAAACAATCACTATACTCTTGTTCATAAGGATAAAAATATTACTTTGCTTCCTATGACTCCTGATTCCATTTTGAAAGATGATATTAATAGAGCTAATAAAGCAAAACAGGAGACGAATAAGAGTGAAAATCAGATTGTGGCAAAATAATTTGAGCAACAAATGAAGCCTAATAATAAACCATCTAGTGTTGCTTCTGAAATTAAATTGAAAAGTGCATGTTTATTTGCCACCAAATCTGATATTGATGAGCTAGATTTCAGCAAATCTGTTTGCTATGCTTTTGTGTGCAAAGAGGCATTATTTTCATTCAAGGACGTGCCTTCCTCTTTGCCTCCTGCTGTCACTAACATTTTGCAGGAGTTCGCTGACGTCTTTCCACAAGACGTGCCACCGGGATTACCGCCTATTCGAGGGATTGAGCATCAGATTGACTTAATTCCCGGTGCTTCACTGCCAAACCGTGCACCATACCGTACCAATCCAGAGGAGACGAAGGAGATTATGCGTCAAGTACAAGAGCTTCTCGACAAAGGTTATATACGCGAATCCCTTAGTCCTTGTGCTGTTCCTATTATTCTAGTGCCGAAAAAGGATGGTACATCACGTATGTGTGTTGATTGTGGAGGCATTAATAATATTACTATTCGTTATCGTCATCCTATTCCTAGGCTAGATGATATGCTTGATGAATTGAGTGGCTCTACAATATTCTCCAAAGTTGATTTACGTAGTGGATACCATCAAATTCGTATGAAATTGGGAGATGAATGGAAAACAGCATTCAAAACTAAGTTTGGATTATATGAGTGGTTAGTCATGCCTTTTGGGTTAACTAATGCACCTAGTACTTTCATGAGATTAATGAACGAAGTTTTACGTGCTTTCATTGGACGATTTGTGGTAGTTTACTTTGATGACATATTGATTTATAGCAGATCTTTGGAAGAACATTTGGAACATTTACGTGCTGTTTTTATTGCTCTACGTGATGCACGTTTGTTTGGTAACCTTGGGAAGTGCACCTTTTGCACCGACCGAGTATCTTTTCTTGGCTATGTTGTTACTCCACAGGGAATTGAAGTTGATAAAGCCAAGATTGAAGCTATTGAGAGTTGGCCGCAGCCCAAAACGGTCACACAAGTGAGGAGTTTTCTTGGCCTCGCTGGATTCTATAGGCGTTTTGTGAGAGATTTCAGCACCATTGCTGCACCTCTCAATGAGCTTACAAAGAAAGATGTGTCTTTTCTTTAGGGTACCGCTGATAGAGGCGGAGGTGTCCCGTCTTTCGATGAGATGGTGGATTTCGCTTTGGTGGAAGTCGACTTTGACGATCCGACTACGAACGTGCGAGGACGTCGCGCCTTAGCAATCGCTAAACCAACTCCGAGAGGTTATTGACCACGCCGGAGCACGATCAACCTGACCACGAGGGTCTGTTTCCTGCGAGCAAACGAAGAACAAGCAAGAAACTAAGATTGCAATCTGGATATTGCGAATATAAGATGAAAGCTTTATTGATCAAGGTGGGGTTCTGTGACGCCTTTGTCTGGTCGTTGAACACAAACGAAGTACGCGAAGTTGCAGCTATGGCGAACTTTTAATCTAAACAAAACCCAAAGTCTAAACGATGCCCTAAGGGCTGTATATATGGAGGAAGAGGGGGGGAATTTCGTGGCCCTTGGTGGAGGGGTCCGAAATCAACCCTATCTCTTGTTTCACCACACATACGGACTCTAAAAATAGCCTATACTTATGTATTTCGAAATTACATGGGCCTGGCCCAATAATAAGGTGACGCAGCACCTAAAATAGCCTCGGGACGAAATTTATGAAGTGGCATCTTGTATATTTCGTCCAAGGCTTCATGCACCCATTATGGTGGCTTCAAAGTCCTGAAATCATCACTTGTAACTCCGTTCTTGTTCCCCTTGTGCATGCCATCATCTCCATGCTTGTTCTTGCTCCAATGTTCATCCTTCTCCAAGCTAGACCCTTCATTTGTAAGCAAAACAAATGTATCCAATTTAGGCAGCATCATATTCTCATGAACATTAGAATCATTACCAAGAAACGAAAGTACCTGGTAATTTAGTTGGCGTGCACGAGCTCTAGTAATTGGTCCAGTATGTATAGCAGCAGGGGCTGTGGGTGTAACAATTGTATTTTTGGGCCTAAACGGAGCGTGGCTACCCGACTCTTTTTTTTTTCCGAAACCTACTCCGGCAAGGAAACACAAATCGGAAACTAGATGGATCTCGAAAACAACCCTAATAATCAAGGAACTCGGATTGGTGGTGGATATATGGATACGGATTCGGAGCGGTGGTGGTAGATGGCAGGGGCGATGATGATGGTGCGGCGGCGGCGTGACAACTTATGACCAGAACTCGAAACTCTAAAAGACTAGACTCTAAGACCAGCAACTAGACACGACGATGCAACCGCAAATTCAACAAAGCAAAACCCTAAAAAGATTATGCAAAGGCTCAGATTGGTTCGGATATGATGAACTAACCCTAATTTTTTTTTGTGGCTTTTTCGTGGACTATAGGTATGAAGACAGACTCGATCTAAACTACGAAAAACTGTAAAATCTCACCGAGCAACCTGGAAATCTGATACCACTTGATAGAGGCAAAGGTGTCCCGTCTTTCGATGAGATGGTGGATTTCGCTTTGGTGGAAGTCGACTTTGACGATCCGACTACGAACGTGCGAGGACGTCGCGCCTTAGCAATCGCTAAACCAACTCCGAGAGGTTATTGACCACGCCGGAGCACGATCAACCTGACCACGAGGGTCTGTTTCCTGCGAGCAAACGAAGAACAAGCAAGAAACTAAGATTGCAATCTGGATATTGCGAATATAAGATGAAAGCTTTATTGATCAAGGTGGGGTTCTGTGACGCCTTTGTCTGGTCGTTGAACACAAACGAAGTACGCGAAGTTGCAGCTATGGCGAACTTTTAATCTAAACAAAACCCAAAGTCTAAACGATGCCCTAAGGGCTGAATATATGGAGGAAGAGGGGGGAATTTCGTGGCCCTTGGTGGAGGGGTCCGAAATCAACCCTATCTCTTGTTTCCCCACACATACGGACTCTAAAAATAGCCTATACTTATGTATTTCGAAATTACATGGGCCTGGCCCAATAATAAGGTGACGCAGCACCTAAAATAGCCTCGGGACGAAATTTATGAAGTGGCATCTTGTATATTTCGTCCAAGGCTTCATGCACCCATTATGGTGGCTTCAAAGTCCTGAAATCATCACTTGTAACTCCGTTCTTGTTTCCCTTGCACATGCCATCATCTCCATGCTTGTTCTTGCTCCAATGTTCATCCTTCTCCAAGCTAGGCCCTTCATTTGTAAGCAAAACAAATGTATCCAATTTAGGCAGCATCATATTCTCATGAACATTAGAATCATTACCAAGAAACGAAAGTACCTGGTAATTTAGTTGGCGTGCACGAGCTCTAGTAATTGGTCCAGTATGTATAGCAGCAGGGGCTGTGGGTGTAACAATTGTATTGATGTCCTCATCAGCAGGTCACACAAGCTGAGGAAAATCAGAGGCACAATTTGTTCCATACCAAGGGAGTTGTGAAGGAACGTTCTGTGCGCGTCATAATAGACGGAGGGAGCTGCAACAACTTGGCTAGCATCAAGATGGTGGAGAAGCTTTCTCTCACCACAAGACCACATCCACATCCTTACTACATCCAATGGTTCAACAACAGCGGCAAGGTTAAGGTAACACGTACTGTTCGTGTGCATTTTAGTATCTCTACATATGCTGATTATGTTGATTGTGATGTGGTACCTATGCAAGCATGTTCCTTATTACTTGGTAGACCATGGCAATTTGATAAAAATTCTGTACACCATGGTAGAAACAATCACTATACTCTTGTTCATAAGGATAAAAATATTACTTTGCTTCCTATGACTCCTGATTCCATTTTGAAAGATGATATTAATAGAGCTAATAAAGCAAAACAGGAGACGAATAAGAGTGAAAATCAGATTGTGGCAAAAGAATTTGAGCAACAAGTGAAGCCTAATAATAAACCATCTAGTGTTGCTTCTGAAATTAAATTGAAAAGTGCATGTTTATTTGCCACCAAATCTGATATTGATGAGCTAGATTTCAGCAAATCTGTTTGCTATGCTTTTGTGTGCAAAGAGGCATTATTTTCATTCGAGGACGTGCCTTCCTCTTTGCCTCCTGCTGTCACTAACATTTTGCAGGAGTTCGCTGACGTCTTTCCACAAGACGTGCCACCGGGATAACCGCCTATTCGAGGGACTGAGCATCAGATTGACTTAATTCCCGGTGCTTCACTGCCAAACCGTGCACCATACCGTACCAATCCAAAGGAGACGAAGGAGATTATGCGTCAAGTACAAGAGCTTCTCGACAAAGGTTATATACGCGAATCCCTTAGTCCTTGTGCTGTTCCTATTATTCTAGTGCCGAAAAAGGATGGTACATCACGTATGTGTGTTGATTGTAGAGGCATTAATAATATTACTATTCGTTATCGTCATCCTATTCCTAGGCTAGATGATATGCTTGATGAATTGAGTGGCTCTACAATATTCTCCAAAGTTGATTTGCGTAGTGGCTACCATCAAATTCGTATGAAATTCGGAGATGAATGGAAAACAGCATTTAAAACTAAGTTTGGATTATATGAGTGGTTAGTCATGCCTTTTGGGTTAACTAATGCACCTAGTACTTTCATGAGATTAATGAACGAAGTTTTACGTGCTTTCATTGGACGATTTGTGGTAGTTTACTTTGATGACATACTGATTTATAGCAGATCTTTGGAAGAACATTTGGAACATTTACGTGCTGTTTTTATTGCTCTACGTGATGCACGTTTGTTTGGTAACCTTGGGAAGTGCACCTTTTGCACCGACCGAGTATCTTTTCTTGGCTATGTTGTTACTCCACAGGGAATTGAAGTTGACAAAGCCAAGATTGAAGCTATTGAGAGTTGGCCGCAGCCCAAAACGGTCACACAAGTGAGGAGTTTTCTTGGCCTCGCTGGAATCTATAGGCGTTTTGTGAGAGATTTCAGCACCATTGCTGCACCTCTCAACGAGCTTACGAAGAAGGATGTGCCTTTTGTTTGGGGTACCGCACAGGAAGAAGCCTTCACGGTATTGAAAGATAAGTTGACACATGCTCCTTTACTCCAACTTCCTGATTTTAATAAGACTTTTGAGCTTGAATGTGATGCTAGTGGAATTGGATTAGGAGGTGTGTTATTACAAGATGGCAAACCTGTTGCATACTTTTCTGAAAAATTGAGTGGGCCTAGTCTGAATTATTCTACTTATGATAAAGAACTATATGCTCTTGTTCGGACTTTAGAAACATGGCAACATTATTTATGGCCCAAAGAATTTGTTATACATTCTGATCATGAATCTTTGAAACATATTAAAAGTCAAGCTAAACTGAATCGTAGACATGCTAAATGGGTTGAATTCATTGAAACTTTCCCTTATGTCATTAAACACAAGAAGGGTAAAGAAAATGTTATTGCTGATGCATTGTCTCGTCGCTATACTATGCTTTCACAACTTGACTTCAAAATATTTGGTTTGGAGACCATCAAAGATCAATATGTGCATGATGCTGATTTTAAAGATGTATTGCAGAATTGTAAAGGAAGAACCTGGAACAAGTTTGTCGTTAATGATGGATTTGTGTTCCGTGCTAACAAGCTATGCATTCCAGCTAGCTCTCTTCGTATTTTGTTGTTGCAGGAGGCGCATGGAGGAGGATTAATGGGACACTTTGGCGTGAAGAAGACGGAGGACGTACTTGCTACACATTTCTTTTGGCCAAAGATGAGACGGGATGTTGAGCGTTTTGTTGCTCGCTGCACTACATGTCAAAAAGCTAAGTCACGACTCAATCCTCATGGTTTATATATGCCTTTGCCTGTACCTAGTGTTCCTTGGGAGGATATATCTATGGACTTTGTTTTAGGTTTACCTCGAACAAAGAAGGGGAGGGATAGCATATTTGTTGTCGTGGATAGATTCTCGAAAATGGCGCACTTTATACCATGTCATAAAAGCGATGATGCTGTTAATGTTGCTGATTTGTTCTTTCGTGAAATTATTCGCTTGCATGGTGTGCCAAATACTATTGTTTCAGATCATGATACTAAATTTCTTAGCCACTTTTGGAGATGTTTATGGGCTAAGTTGGGGACTAAACTGCTTTTTAGTACTACTTGTCACCCCCAAACTGATGGACAAACTGAAGTAGTCAATAGAACATTGTCTACTATGCTTAGGGCTGTTTTGAAAAATAATAAGAAAATGTGGGAGGAATGCTTGCCTCATATTGAATTTGCTTATAATCGTTCATTGCATTCTACTACTAAGATGTGCCCTTTTGAAGTTGTGTATGGTTTCCTACCTCGTGCACCTATTGATTTGTTGCCTCTTCCATCTTCGGAGAAGGTTAATTTTGATGCTAAACAACGTGCTGAATTGATTTTAAAAATGCATGAGTTAACTAAGGAAAACATTGAGCGTATGAATGCTAAATATAAACTTGCTGGAGATAAGGGTAGAAAACATGTTGTGTTTGCACCTGGAGATCTTGTTTGGTTACATTTGCGTAAGGATAGATTTCCTGATTTGCGCAAATCAAAGTTAATGCCACGTGCTGATGGTCCCTTTAAGGTGTTAGAGAAAATAAATGATAATTGATAGAGGCGAGGGTCCCGATCTTTCGATGAGATGATGGATATCGCTTTGGTGGAAGTCGACTTTGACGATCCGACTACGAACGTGCGAGGACGTCGCGCCTTAGCAATCGCTAAACCAACTCCGAGAGGTTATTGACCACGCCGGAGCACGATCAACCTGACCACGAGGGTCTGTTTCCTGCGAGCAAACGAAGAACAAGCAAGAAACTAAGATTGCAATCTGGATATTGCGAATATAAGATGAAAGCTTTATTGATCAAGGTGGGGTTCTGTGACGCCTTTGTCTGGTCGTTGAACACAAACGAAGTACGCGAAGTTGCAGCTATGGCGAACTTTTAATCTAAACAAAACCCAAAGTCTAAACGATGCCCTAAGGGCTGTATATATGGAGGAAGAGGGGGGGAATTTCGTGGCCCTTGGTGGAGGGGTCCGAAATCAACCCTATCTCTTGTTTCACCACACATACGGACTCTAAAAATAGCCTATACTTATGTATTTCGAAATTACATGGGCCTGGCCCAATAATAAGGTGACGCAGCACCTAAAATAGCCTCGGGACGAAATTTATGAAGTGGCATCTTGTATATTTCGTCCAAGGCTTCATGCACCCATTATGGTGGCTTCAAAGTCCTGAAATCATCACTTGTAACTCCGTTCTTGTTCCCCTTGCGCATGCCATCATCTCCATGCTTGTTCTTGCTCCAATGTTCATCCTTCTCCAAGCTAGGCCCTTCATTTGTAAGCAAAACAAATGTATCCAATTTAGGCAGCATCATATTCTCATGAACATTAGAATCATTACCAAGAAACGAAAGTACCTGGTAATTTAGTTGGCGTGCACGAGCTCTAGTAATTGGTCCAGTATGTATAGCAGCAGGGGCTGTGGGTGTAACAATTGTATTGATGTCCTCATCATGGTGTGCCAAATACTATTGTTTCAGATCGTGATACTAAATTTCTTAGCCACTTTTGGAGATGTTTATGGGCTAAGTTGGGGACTAAACTGCTTTTTAGTACTACTTGTCACCCCCAAACTGATGGACAAACTGAAGTAGTCAATAGAACGTTGTCTACTATGCTTAGGGCTGTTTTGAAGAATAATAAGAAAATGTGGGAGGAATGCTTGCCTCATATTGAATTTGCTTATAATCGTTCATTGCATTCTACTACTAAGATGTGCCCTTTTGAAGTTGTGTATGGTTTCCTACCTCGTGCACCTATTGATTTGTTGCCTCTTCCATCTTCGGAGAAGGTTAATTTTGATGCTAAACAACGTGCTGAATTGATTTTAAAAATGCATGAGTTAACTAAGGAAAACATTGAGCGTATGAATGCTAAATATAAACTTGCTGGAGATAAGGGTAGAAAACATGTTGTGTTTGCACCTGGAGATCTTGTTTGGTTACATTTGCGTAAGGATAGATTTCTTGATTTGCGCAAATCAAAGTTAATGCCATGTGCTGATGGTCCCTTTAAGGTGTTAGAGAAAATAAATGATAATGCATATAAACTTGAGCTGCCTGCAGATTTTGGGGTTAGTCCCACTTTTAACATTGCAGATTTGAAGCCTTATTTGGGTGAGGAAGATGAACTTCCGTCGAGGACGACTTCATTTCAAGAAGGGGAGGATGATGAGGACATCAATACAATTGTTACACCCACAACCCCTGCTGCTATACATACTGGACCAATTACTAGAGCTCGTGCACGCCAACTAAATTACCAGGTACTTTCGTTTCTTGGTAATGATTTTAATGTTCATGAGAATATGATGCTGCCTAAATTGGATACATTTGTTTTGCTTACAAATGAAGGGCCTAGCTTGGAGAAGGATGAACATTGGAGCAAGAACAAGCATGGAGATGATGGCATGCGCAAGGAGAACAAGAACGGAGTTACAAGTGATGATTTCAGGACTTTGAAGCCACCATAATGGGTGCATGAAGCCTTGGACGAAATATACAAGATGCCACTTCATAAATTTCTCCCGAGGCTATTTTAGGTGCTGCGTCACCTTATTATTGGGCCAGGCCCATGTAATTTCGAAATACATAATTATAGGCTATTTTTAGAGTCCGTATGTGTGGGGAAACAAGAGATAGGGTTGATTTCGGACCCCTCCACCAAGGGCCACGAAATTCCCCCCCTCTTCCTCCATATATACAGCCCTTAGGGCATCGTTTAGACTTTGGGTTTTGTTTAGATTAAAAGTTCGCCATAGCTGCAACTTCGCGTACTTCGTTTGTGTTCAACGACCAGACAAAGGCGTCACAGAACCCCATCTTGATCAATAAAGCTTTCATCTTATATTCGCAATATCCAGATTGCAATCTCAGTTTCTTGCTTGTTCTTCGTTTGCTCGTAGGAAACAGACCCTCGTGGTCAGGTTGATCGTGCTCCGGCGTGGTCAATAACCTCTCGGAGTTGGTTTAGCGATTGCTAAGGCGCGACGTCCTCGCACGTTCGTAGTCGGATCGTCAAAGTCGACTTCCACCAAAGCGAAATCCACCATCTCATCGAAAGACGGGACACCTTTGCCTCTATCACCTTTTGAAGGAAATTCGAGAGATTATGTTGCTTATAGACATTAGCCCCCCTGGTAGGGACAAACATAACTTTCTGCAGACGCTTTATGATCCGGGCAATCTTATTTGGCCATAAATTGAAGAAAATCCAGCGGCTATATGCCTTATTCTCCTTGTTTTTGCCGGATGGCATGTTGTAACTCATGCGCGTGAAAGCCAAGAACAAAAGGGCATTCCTGGCGTCGGTCAATATATATGTGGAAACGATATCTCCACTATAGAGGACAAGAAATTTTGGGGTGGTTAGGCAAAAAGCGCACGGGAAAATGAAGTACTTTCAAGGACTGCCATAGAATAGACAGATGTTCACTAAAACGGTCATAATTTTGTCATTCGGAGTCCGTGTCGGACCCACAAGTATGCAAACTGCTCGCGGCGAGCGTGCGAATACAAAAAATACTCCCCGCTTTCGCCAGGAGGCCCGGAGTACCCTCAAATACGGCCTTAAGTAGGACTTTTTGGTCCTGAAAGACAAAGAACATCATTCGTCGCTATTTTTCAGACAAGTTTATGAACCCATTGGCACTTCCTTTTGAAGGAAATTCCCGAGATTATGTTGCTTATAGACATTAGCCCCCTGGTAGGGACAAACGTACCTTTCTACGGATGCTCTATGATCTGGGCAATCTCATTTGGCCGTAAATTGAAGAAAATCCAGCGACTATATGCCTTAGTCTCCTTGTTTTCGCCGGATGGCATGCTGTAACTCATGCGCGTGAAAGCCAAGAACAAAAAGGCATTCCTGGCATCAGTCAATATATATGTGGAAACGATATCTCCACTGTAGAGGACAAGAACTTTTGGGGCGGTTAGGGAAAAAGCGCACGGGAAAATGAAGTACTTTCAAGGACTGCCATAGAATAGACAAATGTTCACTAAAACGGTCATAATTTTGTCATTTGGAGTCTGTGTCGGACCCACAAGAATGCAAACAGCTCGCAGCGAGCGTGGGAATCCAAAAAATACTCCCCACTTGCGCTAGGAGGCCTGGAGTACCCTCACATACGGCCTTAAGAAGGACATTTTGGCCCTGAAAGTCAAAGAACATCATTCGTCGCTGTTTTTCAGACAAGTTTCTGAACCCATTGGCACTTCCTTTTGAAGTAAATTTGAGAGATTATGTTGCTTATAGACATTAGCCCCCTGGTAGGGACAAACGTACCTTTCTACGGATGCTCTATCATCCGGGCAATCTCATTTGGCTGTAAATTGAAGAAAATACAGCGGCTATATGCCTTACTCTCCTTGTTTTCGCCGGATGGCATGCTGTAACTCATGCGCGTGAAAGCCTATAACAAAAAGGCATTCCTGGCATCGGTCAATATATATGTGGAAACGATATCGCCACTATAGAGGACAAGAAATTTTGGGGCGGTTAGGCAAAAGGCGCACGGGAAAATGAAGTACTTTCAAGGACTGTCATAGAACGGATAGATGTTCACTAAAACGGTCATAATTTTGTCATTCGGAGTCCGTGTCGGACCCACAAGTACGCAAGCTGCTCGCGGCGAGCGTGCGAATCCAGAAAATACTACCCTCTTGCGCCAGGAGGCCCGGAGTACCCTCAAATACGGCCTTAAGCATGACTATTTGGCCCTGAAAGTCAAAGAACATCATTCATCGCTGTTTTTTACACAAGTTTCTGAACCCATTGGCACTTCCTTTTGAAAGAAATTTGACAGATTATGTTGCTTATAGACATTAGCCCCCTGATAGGGACAAACGTACCTTTCTACACATGCTCTATGATCCGGGCAATCTCATTTGGCTGTAAATTGAAGAAAATCCAGCGGCTATATGCCTTATTCTCCTTGTTTTCGCCGGATGGCATGCTGTAACTCATGCGCATGAATGCCAAGAACAAAAAAGGCATTCCTGGCATCGGTAATATATATGTGGAAATGATATCTCCAGTATAGAGGACAAGAAATTTTGGGGCGGTTAGGCAAAAAGCGCACGGGAAAACGAAGTACTTTCAAGGACTGCCATAGAACAGACGGATGTTCACTAAAATGGTCATAATTTTGTCATTCGGAGTCCGTGTCGGACCCACGAGTACTCAAACTGCTCGCGGCAAGCATGCGAATCCAGAAAAAACTGCCCGCTTGCACCAGGAGGTCCGCAGTACCCTCAAATATGGCCTTAAGCAGGACTTTGGCCATGAAAGTCAGAGAACATCATTTATCGTTGTTTTTCAGACAAGTTTCTGAATCCATTGTCACTTCCTTTTGAAGGAAATTCGAGAGATTATGTTGCTTATAGACATTAGCCCCCCTGGTAGGGACAAACGTACCTTTCTGCAGATGCTCTATGATCCGGGCAATCTCATTTGGCCGTAAATTGAAGAAAATCCAGCGGCTATATGCCTTGTTCTCCCAGTTTTCACCGGATGGCATGCTGTAACTCATGCGCGTGAAAGCCAAGAACAAAAGGGCATTCCTGGCATCGGTCAATATATATGTGGAAACAATATATCCACTATAGAGGGCAAGCAATTTTGGGGCGGTTAGGCAAAAAGCGCACGGGAAAATGAAGTACTTTCAAGGACTGCCATAGAATAGACAAATGTTCACTAAAACAGTCATAATTTTGTCATTCGGAGTCCGTGTCGGACCCACAAGTACGCAAACTGCTCGCGACGAGTGTGCGAATCTAGAAAATAATCCCCGCTTGCGCCAGGAGGCCCGGAGTACGCTCAAATACGGCCTTAAGCAGGACTTTTTGGCCCTGAAAGACAAAGAACGTCATTCATCGCTATTTTTTAGACAAGTTTTTGAACCCATTGGCACTTCCATTTGAAGGAAATTCGAGAGATTATGTTGCTTATAGACATTAGCCCCCCTGGTAGGGACAAACGTACCTTTCTGCAAATGCTCTATGATCCGGGCAATCTCATTTGGCCGTAAATTGAAGAAAATCCAGCGGCTATATGCCTTATTCTCCTTGTTTTCACCGGATGGCATGCTATAACTCATGCGCGTGAAAGCCAGGAACAAAGGGCATTCCTGGCATCGATCAATATATAAGTGGAAACGATATCTCCACTATAGAGGACAAGAACTTTTGGGTCGGTTAGGGAAAAAGCGCACGGGAAAATGAAGTACTTTCAAGGACTGCCATAGAATGGACAGATGCTCACTAAAACGGTCATAATTTTGTCATTCGGAGTCCGTGTCGGACCCACAAGTACTCAAACTGCTGGCGGCGAGCGTGCGAATCCAGAAAATACTCGCCGCTTGCGCCATGAGGCCGGCGTACCCTCAAATATGGCCTAAAGCAGGACTTTTTGGCTGTGAAAATAAAAGAACTTCATTCGTCGCTGTTTTTCAGACAAGTTTCTGAACCCATAGGCAATTCGTTTTGAAGGAAATTCGAGAGATTATGTTGCTTATAGACATTAGCCCCCCTGGTAGGGACAAACATAACTTTCTGCAGACGCTTTATGATCCGGGCAATCTCATTTGGCCGTAAATTGAAGAAAATCCAACGGCTATATGCCTTATTCTCCTTGTTTTTGCCGGATGGCATGTTGTAACTCATGCGCGTGAAAGCCAAGAACAAAAGGGCATTCCTGGCGTCGGTCAATATATATGTGGAAACGATATCTCCACTATAGAGGACAAGAAATTTTGGGGTGGTTAGGCAAAAAGCGCACGGGAAAATGAAGTACTTTCAAGGACTGCCATAGAATAGATAGATGTTCACTAAAACAGTCATAATTTTGTCATTCGGAGTCCGTGTCGGACCCACAAGTACGCAAACTGCTCGCGGCGAGCGTGCGAATACAAAAAATACTCCCCACTTTCGCTAGGAGGCCCGGAGTACCCTCAAATACGGCCTTAAGTAGGACTTTTTGGTCCTGAAAGACAAAGAACATCATTCGTCGCTGTTTTTCAGACAAGTTTATGAACCCATTGGCACTTCCTTTTGAAGGAAATTCCCGAGATTATGTTGCTTATAGACATTAGCCCCCTGGTAGGGACAAACGTACCTTTCTACGGATGCTCTATGATCTGGGCAATCTCATTTGGCCGTAAATTGAAGAAAATCCAGCGACTATATGCCTTAGTCTCCTTGTTTTCGCCGGATGGCATGCTGTAACTCATGCGCGTGAAAGCCAAGAACAAAAAGGCATTCCTGGCATCAGTCAACATATATGTGGAAAAAATATCTCCACTATAGAGGACAAGAACTTTTGGGGCGGTTAGGGAAAAAGCGCACGGGAAAATGAAGTACTTTCAAGGACTGCCATAGAATAGACAAATGTTCACTAAAACGGTCATAATTTTGTCATTTGGAGTCCGTGTCGGACCCACAAGTATGCAAACAGCTCGCAACGAGCGTGGGAATCCAAAAAATACTCCCCACTTGCGCTAGGAGGCCTGGAGTACCCACAAATATGACCTTAAGAAGGACATTTTTGCCCTGAAAGTCAAAGAACATCATTTGTCGCTGTTTTTCAGACAAGTTTCTGAACCCATTGGCACTTCCTTTTGAAGTAAATTTGAGAGATTATGTTGCTTATAGACATTAGCCCCCTGGTCGGGACAAACGTACCTTTCTACGGATGCTCTATGATACGGGCAATCTCATTTGGCTGTAAATTGAAGAAAATCCAGCGGCTATATGCCTTACTCTCCTTGTTTTCGCCGGATGGCATGCTGTAACTCATGCGCGTGAAAGCCAAGAACAAAAAGGCATTCCTGGCATCGGTCAATATATATGTGGAAACGATATCTCCACTATAGAGGACAAGAAATTTTGGGGCAGTTAGGCAAAAGGCGCACGGGAAAATGAAGTACTTTCAAGGACTGTCATAGAACGGATAGATGTTCACTAAAATGGTCATAATTTTGTCATTCGGAGTCCGTGTCGGACCCACAAGTACGCAAGCTGCTCGTGGCGAGCGTGCGAATCCATAAAATACTACCCTCTTGCGCCAGGAGGCCCGGAGTACCCTCAAATATGGCCTTAAGCATGACTTTTTGGCCCTGAAAGTCAAAGAACATCATTCATCACTGTTTTTCACACAAGTTTCTGAACCCATTGGCACTTCCTTTTGAAAGAAATTTGACAGATTATGTTGCTTATAGAAATTAGCCCCCTGATAGGGACAAACGTACCTTTCTACACATGCTCTATGATCCGGGCAATCTCATTTGGCTTTAAATTGAAGAAAATCCAGCGGCTATATGCCTTATTCTCCTTGTTTTCGCCGGATGGCATGCTGTAACTCATGCGCGTGAAAGCCAAGAACAAAAAGGCATTCCTGGCATCGGTAATATATATGTGGAAACGATATCTCCAGTATAGAGGACAAGCAATTTTGGGGCGGTTAGGCAAAAAGCGCACGGGAAAACGAAGTACTTTCAAGGACTGCCATAGAACAGACAGATGTTCACTAAAATGGTCATAATTTTGTCATTCGGAGTCCGTGTCTGACCCACGAGTACTCAAACTGCTCGCGGCGAGCATGCGAATCCAGAAAAAACTGCCCGCTTGCACCAGGAGGTCCGGAGTACCCTCAAATATGGCCTTAAGCAGGACTTTTTGGCCATGAAAGTCAGAGAACATCATTTATCGTTGTTTTTTAGACAAGTTTCTGAATCCATTGTCACTTCCTTTTGAAGGAAATTCGAGAGATTATGTTGCTTATAGACATTAGCCCCCCTGGTAGGGACAAACGTACCTTTCTGCAGATGCTCTATGATCCGGGCAATCTCATTTGGCCGTAAATTGAAGAAAATCCAGCGGCTATATGCCTTGTTCTCCTAGTTTTCACCGGATGGCATGCTGTAACTCATGCGCGTGAAAGCCAAGAACAAAAGGGCATTCCTGGCATCGGTCAATATATATGTGGAAACAATATATCCACTATAGAGGGCAAGCAATTTTGGGGCGGTTAGGCAAAAAGTGCACGGGAAAATGAAGTACTTTCAAGGACTGCCATAGAATAGACAAATGTTCACTAAAACAGTCATAATTTTGTCATTCGGAGTCCGTGTCGGACCCACAAGTACGCAAACTGCTCGCGACGAGTGTGTGAATCTAGAAAATACTCCCCGCTTGCGCCAGGAGGCCCGGAGTACCCTCAAATACGGCCTTAAGCAGGACTTTTTGGCCCTGAAAGATAAAGAACATCATTCATCGCTATTTTTCAGACAAGTTTCTGAACCCATTGGCACTTCCTTTTGAAGGAAATTCGAGAGATTATGTTGCTTATAGACATTAGCCCCCCTGGTAGGGACAAACGTACCTTTCTGCAAATGCTCTATGATCTGGGCAATCTCATTTGGCCGTAAATTGAAGAAAATCCAGCGGCTATATGCCTTATTCTCCTTGTTTTCACCGGATGGCATGCTATAACTCATGCGCGTGAAAGCCAAGAACAAAGGGCATTCCTGGCATCGATCAATATATATGTGGAAACGATATCTCCACTATAGAGGACAAGAACTTTTGGGTCGGTTAGGGAAAAAGCGCACGGGAAAATGAAGTACTTTCAAGGACTGCCATAGAATGGACAGATGCTCACTAAAACGGTCATAATTTTGTCATTCGGAGTCCGTGTCGGACCCACAAGTACTCAAACTGCTGGCGGCGAGCGTGCGAATCCAGAAAATACTCCCCGCTTGCGCCATGAGGCCGGCGTACCCTCAAATATGGCCTAAAGCAGGACTTTTTGGCTGTGAAAATCAAAGAACTTCATTCGTCGCTGTTTTTCAGACAAGTTTCTGAACCCATAGGCAATTCCTTTTGAAGGAAATTCGAGAGATTATGTTGCTTATAGACATTAGCCCCCCTGGTAGGGACAAACATAACTTTCTGCAGACGCTTTATGATCCGGGCAATCTCATTTGGCCGTAAATTGAAGAAAATCCAGCGGCTATATGCCTTATTCTCCTTGTTTTTGCCGGATGGCATGTTGTAACTCATGCGCGTGAAAGCCAAGAACAAAAGGGCATTCCTGGCATCGATCAATATATATGTGGAAACGATATCTCCACTATAGAGGACAAGAAATTTTGGGGTGGTTAGGCAAAAAGCGCACAGGAAAATGAAGTACTTTCAAGGACTGCCATAGAATAGACAGATGTTCACTAAAACGGTCATAATTTTGTCATTCGGAGTCCGTGTCGGACCCACAAGTACGCAAACTGCTCGCGGCGAGCGTGCGAATACAAAAAATACTGCCCGCTTTCGCCAGGAGGCCTGGAGTACCCTCAAATACGGCCTTAAGTAGGACTTTTTGGTCCTGAAGGACAAAGAGCATCATTTGTCGCTGTTTTTCAGACAAGTTTATGAACCCATTGGCACTTCCTTTTGAAGGAAATTCCCGAGATTATGTTGCTTATAGACATTAGCCCCCTGGTAGGGACAAACGTACCTTTCTACGGATGCTCTATGATCTGGGCAATCTCATTTGGCCGTAAATTGAAGAAAATCCAGCGACTATATGCCTTAGTCTCCTTGTTTTCGCCGGATGGCATGCTGTAACTCATGCGCGTGAAAGCCAAGAACAAAAAGGCATTCCTGGCATCAGTCAATATATATGTGGAAACAATATCTCCACTATAGAGGACAAGAACTTTTGGGGCGGTTAGGAAAAAAGCGCACGGGAAAATGAAGTACTTTCAAGGACTGCCATAGAATAGACAAATGTTCACTAAAACGGTCATAATTTTGTCATTTGGAGTCCGTGTCGGACCCACAAGTATGCAAACAGCTCGCAGCGAGCGTGGGAATCCAAAAAATACTCCGCACTTGCGCTAGGAGGCCTGGAGTACCCTCAAATACGACATTAAGATGGACATTTTTGCCTTGAAAGTCAAAGAACATCATTCGTCGCTGTTTTTCAGACAAGTTTCTGAACCCATTGGCACTTCCTTTTGAAGTAAATTTGAGAGATTATGTTGCTTATAGACATTAGCCCCCTGGTAGGGACAAACGTACCTTTCTACGGATGCTCTATGATACGGGCAATCTCATTTGGCTGTAAATTGAAGAAAATCCAGCGGCTATATGCCTTACTCTCCTTGTTTTCGCCGGATGGCATGCTGTAACTCATGCGCGTGAAAGCCAAGAACAAAAAGGCATTCCTGGCATCGGTCAATATATATGTGGAAACGATATCTCCACTATAGAGGACAAGAAATTTTGGGGCGGTTAGGCAAAAGGCGCACGGGAAAATGAAGTACTTTCAAGGACTGTCATAGAACGGATAGATGTTCACTAAAACGGTCATAATTTTGTCATTCGGAGTCCGTGTCGGACCCACAAGTACGCTTGCTGCTCGCGGTAAGCGTGCGAATCCAGAAAATACTACCCTCTTGCGCCAGGAGGCCCGGAGTACCCTCAAATACGGCCTTAAGCATGACTTTTTGGCCCTGAAAGTCAAAGAACATCATTCATCACTGTTTTTCACACAAGTTTCTGAACCCATTGGCACTTCCTTTTGAAAGAAATTTGACAGATTATGTTGCTTATAGACATTAGCCCCCTGATAGGGACAAACCTTCCTTTCTACACATGCTCTATGATCCGGGCAATCTCATTTGGCTGTAAATTGAAGAAAATCCAGCGGCTATATGCCTTATTCTTGATAGAGGCGGGGTGTCCCGATCTTTCGATGAGATGGTAACTATCGATTTGGTGGAGACGACTTTGACGATCCGACTACAAACGTGCACGACGCTGCGCCTTAGCAATCACTAAACCAATCTCCTGAGGTTATTGACCACGCCGGAGCACGATCAACCTGACCACGAAGGTCTATTCCTGCAAGCAATCGAAGAACGAGCAAGAATATGATAAAAGCAATCTGCATATTGCGAGTATATATGAAGTATTGATAAAGGCGGGGATCCGGAAGCGGTCTTGGTCTGGTCGTTGGACACAAACAAAGTACACGAAGTTGCAATGGCTAACTTTTAACTAAACAAATCCCAAGGAAAAGCTACTAGATGGATCTACTTATATAAGAGCAAGGGGTGGCGGCCAAGGAGGTGGGAGGACGTCCCAAGGCAGCCTAAAACTAAATCTAGGTCGTACAAGGCCAATGGGCCCAAGTGGAGGTGATGTAACACCTTTGGACTTGTAGTTTGACTCGGATTCTGGTGCAGCATCAGATTGTTTCGTCCACAACTCAACGCTCCGGACGAATTTGAAGGTGATTCCAATTGGGTTGGAAAGTGCACGAAATCTAGTTTCCAACAAAAAAAGAATCACCCAATTCGGAGTCCGTATGAAAAACTTGTGTGCGTTTTGAGTCAGGTATGTCTGTGCAGTCCGAATCTGAATCCAGAACGTGAGAGACTTGGACTCTATCTTCTCTTGGGCCAAAAGTGACGTGAGAGAACTTTTTGGACAGCAAATAAACATCTCTTTCTTCCTTATCTTCATATGCGGATTGTACAAATGTCCCATACACCTGCAATTAGACAAAACACAAAAGTGTGTGAAGTATTTTTGTTCTGGATAACATAAATAGATTATTGAATAGTTTGCACTAGAAATCACCTGACAAATATGCATATATGCAATATTTTTGGTCATATCCAAGGTAGTAATGTCCTCATCATCCTCCTCTTCTTGAAAATAAAGCCGTCCTCGGCGTTGCTTAATCTGAAATGTGGCTAACAAAAGAGACAAGGTGTACATGTTGTATATGTATATGTCATCCATTTTTACTTCCCTAGATTTTTGCATATATGACACATGAATAGATGAGTAACTTGCATAGTTCATAAAATCTAAAGCCAAAAAATTAGCACAAGAAGTAGAAGGCATGAAAATATTGCAACTCAGTTTGCACATATAAGTGAAGCTCTTATTCATTTCAAAAGATTGACAATGTTCATCATTAAACCATCCCAACATTGGTGAATAAACCTTACTTGCATCAAATTTACATGCTACAACATGCTTAAATAAGCAAACATGCAATAAGTCATTCAACACAGAATCATCACCAAGATTAGAGGTCATATCAAAATGATTAAACATTGGTTCTTTTGCATCAATAGTTAATTAAATGGGTGCACTCAAAATTGTTGGTATTTCAGTTGTTTGATCACATGGCAAAGTCAAATTATCAACGTAGTCCTCTAAAATAGGTGGTGTGATCAAAGTAGTGGGTAGCTCATCAGATGGTGCATTCAAATTGACAAGGCATTCATCATTCTCATGTAGAGATGGAAGATCAGTACCTTTGTCATTACCTCTTATGATCAACTCAGATGATGTAGCCACTCTCGGGGACGATGTGTCACATGGTGGAGGTGATGTAGTCCTGACAACAACGGATGTGGTTGTCATAGTATGCCTAGTAGTTGAAGGAACAATCATATCAACTCTTGGAATGTGCACCGTGCGCTTGTTCTCCTCGTGGCCAACACGTCGTTTTATTTCCTGTTCAGCTTTGCAAGCAAGATGAAACAAATGGTCCATAGGATAACACTCTTCATGAATTAGTATCTCTTGAATATCACGGTTTAATCCTCCCCAAAATCTATTCATAAAATCATCTTCACTTTCTTCTAAAGAGGAATGCAACAAGGTAGTTTGTAAATCATCATAATATTTTGTTACAGTTTCACTACCTTGTTTTAAGTGTTGCAACTTCTTAATCATGTCACGAGTATAATAAGCAGGGACGAAAGTATGTCGCATGGTGATAGAGGCGGGGTGTCCCGATCTTTCGATGAGATGATACTACCGATTTGGTGGAGACGACTTTGACGATCCGACTACAAACGTGCACGACGTTGCGCCTTAGCAATCGCTAAACCAATCTCCTGAGGTTATTGACCACGCCGGAGCACGATCAACCTGACCACGAAGGTCTATTCCTGCAAGCAATCGAAGAACGAGCAAGAATATGATAAAAGCAATCTGAATATTGCGAATATATATGAAGTATTGATAAAGGTGGGGATCCGGAAGCGGTCTTGGTCTGGTCGTTGGACACAAACGAAGTACACGAAGTTGCAATGGCTAACTTTTAACTAAACAAATCCCCAGGAAAAGCTACTAGATGGATCTACTTATATAGGAGCAAGGGGTGGCGGCCAAGGAGGTGGGAGGACGTCCCAAGGCAGCCTAAAACCAAATCTAGGTCGTACAAGGCCAATGGGCCCAAGTGGAGGTGATGTAACACCTTTGGACTTGTAGTTTGACTCGGATTCTGCTGCAGCATCAGATTGTTTCGTCCACAACTCAACGCTCCGGACGAATTTGAAGGTGATTCCAAATGGGTTGGAAAGTGCACGAAATCTAGTTTCCAACAAAAAAAGAATCACCCAATTCGGAGTCCGTATGAAAAACTTGTGTGCGTTTTGAGTCAGGTATGTCTGTGCAGTCCGAATCTGAATCCAGAACGTGAGAGACTTGGACTCTATCTTCTCTTGGGCCAAAAGTGACGTGAGAGAACTTTTTGGACAGCAAATAAACATCTCTTTCTTCCTTATCTTCATATGTGGATTGTACAAATGTCCCATACACCTGCAATTAGACAAAACACAAAAGTGTGTGAAGTATTTTTGTTCTGGATAACATAAATAGATTATTGAATAGTTTGCACTAGAAATCACCTAACAAATATGCATATATGCAATATTTTTGGTCATATCCAAGGTAGTCATGTCCTCATCATCCTCCCCTTCTTGAAAATAAAGCCGTCCTCGGCGTTGCTTAATCTGAAATGTGGCTAACAAAAGAGACAAGGTGTACATGTTGTATATGTATATGTCATCCATTTTTACTTCCCTTGATTTTTGCATATATGACACATGAATAGATGAGTAACTTGCATAGTTCATAAAATCTAAAGCCAAAAAATTAGCACAAGAAGTAGAAGGAATGAAAATATTGCAACTCAGTTTGCACATATAAGTGAAGCTCTTATTCATTTCAAAAGATTGACAATGTTCATCATTAAACCATCCCAACATTGGTGAATAAACCTTACTTGCATCAAATTTACATGCTACAACATGCTTAAATAAGCAAACATGCAATAAGTCATTCAACACAGAATCATCACCAAGATTAGAGGTCATATCAAAATGATTAAACATTGGTTCTTTTGCATCAATAGTTAATTCAATGGGTGCACTCAAAATTGTTGGTATTTCAGTTGTTTGATCACATGGCAAAGTCAAATTATCAACGTAGTCCTCTAAAATAGGTGGTGTGATCAAAGTAGTGGGTAGCTCATTAGATGGTGCATTCAAATTGACAAGGCATTCATCATTCTCATGTAGAGATGGAAGATCAGTACCTTTGTCATCACCTCTTATGATCAACTCAGATGATGTAGCCACCCTCGGGGGCGATGTCTCACATGGTGGAGGTGATGTAGTCCTGACAACAACAGATGTGGTTGTCATAGTATGCCTAGTAGTTGAAGGAACAATCATATCAACTCTTGGAATGTGCATCGTGCGCTTGTTCTCCTCGTGGCCAACACGTCGTTTTATTTCCTGTTCAGCTTTGCAAGCAAGATGAAACAAATGGTCCATAGGATAACACTCTTCATGAATTAGTATCTCTTGAATATCACGGTTTAATCCTCCCCAAAATCTATCCATAAAATCATCTTCACTTTCTTCTAAAGAGGAATGCAACAAGGTAGTTTGTAAATCATCATAATATTTTGTTACAGTTTCACTACCTTGTTTTAAGTGTTGCAACTTCTTAATCATGTCACGAGTATAATAAGCAGGGACGAAAGTATGTCGCATGGCAAGTTTCAAATCATCCCAAGTAGTAGGTATATAATCAGGGTGTAACCGACAATATTCACTCCACCAAACCAAAGCATAACCAGTGAAAGAACCAACCGCAACCTTAACCTTTTTATGTTCATCGAAATTATGGGAAGCAAATATATTTTTTATGTCGAACTCCCATTCAATATATAAAGCAGGTTTAAAACGGCCATTAAATGGTGGTATAGATACATTAACCTGATCAGGTGCATTTGGATGTTTGTGCACCTCTCGTGACGGTTGTGGTATTTGCAAAGGTGGTGGCACGTCTCCCGCGATCGACAAAGCCCATGAATTGACTCTGGATCCTGTCATGATTAGTAGAACAAGAAACAAAACCCAAAAATAATGTTCCTATAACTACTAGGATGTGGTGGTAAAACGCTCACAGTAAAGCAAATATCAATGTCTTACAAGTTCTTACCATGCAGCAGGCGGTGATCGGCAACCAGCGGTGTCAAGTAACTCCGAATATTGAGTAAAGCGATTGCCAGGGGAGCGTATGTATACACGGTGTAGAAATATGTGGACCTGGGTTGGCTATATATGGTAGCAAAAGATTAGCAATAATCAATTCAAAGATGCAATGTTGAATAAATGCTCAACGACGGTACTGTGCTGGTCCTAGGCTAGACCGGACTAGAGACGCGAGCCTAGAATACTAATAAGGTCACGGCGTAGCACAACTAGCACCAATGAAGGATACTAAGTAGCTCTTGACAGCAAGATATAAGTGAAGATCACAACGGCAGTGAAGATAATGATGAAAAACAACTGCCAAGCAGGATATACAACAACTCTCTCTCCAACTTTCCTCTTGAAAAGTTTGATACAATTTTCTGATAAATTCTTTCAAAGAATGCTACTAACTCAAGCTTTCCAATGCAAAAAGAATCACTCAATTCCGAGTTGATATGAGGAGTCAAAGAATTCTAAAACTGGCCTGAAAAATTGGAACAAGCTGTATTCACGAACTTTGGAGGGCAAAAAGACCTATTTAGAAGCCTATTTTGAGGTGTCAAATATTGAACTAGCTTCTGCAACTATTTAGATGCGGCTCGTCGCTATCTTCAATTTGAGTACTCACGGAGCCAAAACAGACTTCGTATGAGGAAGATACACCTGTTTTACTGAACAGTGCGCAAAACAGATTCCAATCCGAATTCAGGTACGAGATTGATTCTAGATAGATCCAATTTTTTTCTTCTCTTTTTTTTCTCACGCTTTTTTTTTCTTCTCTCTCTTTTTCTTTCCTTTTTTTCTCTTTTTTTTCTCTATCTTTTTTTTCTCCCTCTTTCCAAGACAAACTAGATAAGATGCAGATTGGATCAGGCGAAGATGTGAATGACCTCAACTATGATTATGACAATGAACAGTGTGTAGCACGTGGTGGAAATTAATAGATGGGATGGTGGACAGCGGAAGAAATAATGATGCAGCGGCGGCGTGACTAATGTGAACAGAACTCGAAACTCTAAAGGAACTAGACGCTAAGACCAGCAACTGACACGACGATGCAACCGATAATTCAACTATGCAAGCAATGAATAGAAAATTGCAAAGGCTCAGACTGGCTTGGATAAAGGATGAACAGATCTAACTTTTTTTTGTGCGGCTTTTTCTTGGACAATAGGTAAGAAAATAAATCTAATCTAGGAAAACTGGAAATTCTCACCGAGCAACCTGAAAACTGATACCACTTGATAGAGGCGGAGGTGTCCCGTCTTTCGATGAGATGATGGATATCGCTTTGGTGGAAGTCGACTTTGACGATCCGACTACGAACGTGCAAGGACGTCGCGCCTTAGCAATCGCTAAACCAACTCCGAGAGGTTATTGACCACGCCGGAGCACGATCAACCTGACCACGAGGGTCTGTTTCCTCCGAGCAAACGAAGAACAAGCAAGAAACTAAGATTGCAATCTGGATATTGCGAATATAAGATGAAAGCTTTATTGATCAAGGTGGGGTTCTGTGACGCCTTTGTCTGGTCGTTGAACACAAACGAAGTACGCGAAGTTGCAGCTATGGCGAACTTTTAATCTAAACAAAACCCAAGGAAAAGCTACTAGATGGATCTACTTATATAGGAGCAAGGGGTGGCGGCCAAGGAGGTGGGAGGACGTCCCAAGGCAGCCTAAAACTAAATCTAGGTCGTACAAGGCCAATGGGCCCAAGTGGAGGTGATGTAACACCTTGGGACTTGTAGTTTGACTCGGATTCTGCTGCAGCATCAGATTGTTTCGTCCACAACTCAACGCTCCGGACGAATTTGAAGGTGATTCCAATTGGGATGGAAAGTGCACGAAATCTAGTTTCCAACAAAAAAAGAATCACCCAATTCGGAGTCCGTATGAAAAACTTGTGTGCGTTTTGAGTCAGGTATGTCTGTGCAGTCCGAATCTGAATCCAGAACGTGAGAGACTTGGACTCTATCTTCTCTTGGGACAAAAGTGACGTGAGAGAACTTTTTGGACAGCAAATAAACATCTCTTTCTTCCTTATCTTCATATGTGGATTGTACAAATGTCCCATACACCTGCAATTAGACAAAACACAAAAGTGTGTGAAGTATTTTTGTTCTGGATAACATAAATAGATTATTGAATAGTTTGCACTAGAAATCACCTGACAAATATGCATATATGCAATATTTTTGGTCATATCCAAGGTAGTCATGTCCTCATCAATAAACCTTACTTGCATCAAATTTACATGCTACAAATGCTTAAATAAGCAAACATGCAATAAGTCATTCAACACAGAATCATCACCAATATTGGAGGTCATATCAAAATGATTAAACATTGGTTCTTTTGCATCAATAGTTAATTCAATGGGTGCACTCAAAATTGTTGGTATTTCAGTTGTTTGATCACATGGCAAAGTCAAATTATCAACGTAGTCCTCTAAAATAGGTGGTGTGATCAAAGTAGTGGGTAGCTCATCAGATGGTGCATTCAAATTGACAAGGCATTCATCATTCTCATGTAGAGATGGAAGATCAGTACCTTTGTCATTACCTCTTATGATCAACTCAGATGATGTAGCCACTCTCGGGGGCGATGTGTCACATGGTGGAGGTGATGTAGTCCTGACAACAACGGATGTGGTTGTCATAGTATGCCTAGTAGTTGAAGAAACAATCATATAAACTCTTGGAATGTGCACCGTGCGCTTGTTCTCCTCGTGGCCAACACGTCGTTTTATTTCCTGTTCAGCTTTGCAAGCAAGATGAAACAAATGGTCCATAGGATAACACTCTTCATGAATTAGTATCTCTTGAATATCACGGTTTAATCCTCCCCAAAATCTATCCATAAAATCATCTTCACTTTCTTCTAAAGAGGAATGCAACAAGGTAGTTTGTAAATCATCATAATATTTTGTTACAGTTTCACTACCTTGTTTTAAGTGTTGCAACTTCTTAATCATGTCACGAGTATAATAAGCAGGGACGAAAGTATGTCGCATGGCAAGTTTCAAATCATCCCAAGTAGTAGGTATATAATCAGGGTGTAACCGACAATATTCACTCCACCAAACCAAAGCATAACCAGTGAAAGAACCAACCGCAACCTTAACCTTTTTATGTTCATCGAAATTATGGGAAGCAAATATATTTTTTATGTCGAACTCCCATTCAATATATAAAGCAGGTTTAAAACGGCCATTAAATGGTGGTATAGATACATTAACCTGATCATGTGCATTTGGATGTTTGTGCACCTGTCGTGACGGTTGTGGTATTTGCAAAGGTGGTGGCACGTCTCCCGCGATCGACGAAGCCCATGAATTGACTCTGGATCCTGTCATGATTAGTAGAACAAGAAACAAAACCCAAAAATAATGTTCCTATAACTACTAGGATGTGGTGGTAAAACGCTCACAGTAAAGCAAATATCAATGTCTTACAAGTTCTTACCATGCAGCAGGCGGTGATCGGCAACCAGCGGTGTCAAGTAACTCCGAATATTGAGTAAAGCGATTGCCAGGGGAGCGTACGTATACACGGTGTAGAAATATGTGGAGCTGGGTTGGCTATATATGGTAGCAAAAGATTAGCAATAATCAATTCAAAGATGCAATGTTGAATAAACGCTCAACGACGGTACTGTGCTGGTCCTAGGCTAGACCGGACTAGAGACGCGAGCCTAGAACACTAATGAGGTCACGGCGTAGCACAACTAGCATCAATGAAGGATACTAAGTAGCTCTTGACAGCAAGATATAAGTGAAGATCACAACAGCAGTGAAGATAATGAGGTGAAACAACAGCCAAGCAGGATATATCAACAACTTTGTCTCCAACTTTCCTCTGAAAAAGTTTGTGCCGATTTTTTTTGTTTCTTGTTCTACTAATCATGACAGGATCCAGAGTCAATTCATGGGCTTTGTCGATCGCGGGAGACGTGCCACCACCTTTGCAAATACCACAACCGTCACGAGAGGTGCACAAACATCCAAATGCACATGATCAGGTTAATGTATCTATACCACCATTTAATGGCCGTTTTAAACCTGCTTTATATATTGAATGGGAGTTTGACATAAAAAATATATTTGCTTCCCATAATTTCGATGAACATAAAAAGGTTAAGGTTGCGGTTGGTTCTTTCACTGGTTATGCTTTGGTTTGGTGGAGTGAATATTGTCGGTTACACCCTGATTATATACCTACTACTTGGGATGATTTGAAACTTGCCATGCGACATACTTTCGTCCCTGCTTATTATACTCGTGACATGATTAAGAAGTTGCAACACTTAAAACAAGGTAGTGAAACTGTAACAAAATATTATGATGATTTACAAACTAACTTGTTGCATTCCTCTTTAGAAGAAAGTGAAGATGATTTTATGGATAGATTTTGGGGAGGATTAAACCGTGATATTCAAGAGATACTAATTCATGAAGAGTGTTATCCTATGGACCATTTGTTTCATCTTGCTTGCAAAGCTGAACAGGAAATAAAACGACGTGTTGGCCACGAGGAGAACAAGCGCACGGTGCACATTCCAAGAGTTGATATGATTGTTCCTTCAACTACTAGGCATACTATGACAACCACATCCGTTGTTGTCAGGACTACATCACCTCCACCATGTGACACATCGCCCCCGAGAGTGGCTACATCATCTGAGTTGATCATAAGAGGTAATGACAAAGGTACTGATCTTCCATCTCTACATGAGAATGATGAATGCCTTGTCAATTTGAATGCACCATCTGATGAGCTACCCACTACTTTGATCACACCACCTATTTTAGAGGACTACATTGATAATTTGACTTTGCCATGTGATCAAACAACTGAAATACAAACAATTTTGAGTGCACCATTGAATTAACTATTGATGCAAAAGAACCAATGTTTAATCATTTTGATATGACCTCTAATCTTGGTGATGATTCTGTGTTGAATGACTTATTGCATGTTTGCTTATTTAAGCATGTTGTAGCATGTAAATTTGATGCAAGTAAGGTTTATTCACCAATGTTGGGATGGTTTAATGATGAACATTGTCAATCTTTTGAAATGAATAAGAGCTTCACTTATATGTGCAAACTGAGTTGCAATATTTTCATGCCTTCTACTTCTTGTGCTAATTTTTTGGCTTTAGATTTTATGAACTATGCAAGTTACTCATCTATTCATGTGTCATATATGCAAAAATCAAGGGAAGTAAAAATGGATGACATATACATATACAACATGTACACCTTGTCTCTTTTGTTAGCCACATTTCAGATTAAGGAACGCCGAGGACGGCTTTATTTTCAAGAAGGGGAGGATGATGAGGACATGACTACCTTGGATATGACCAAAAATATTGCATATATGCATATTTGTCAGGTGATTTCTAGTGCAAACTATTCAATAATCTATTTATGTTATCCAGAACAAAAATACTTCACACACTTTTGTGTTTTGTCTAATTGCTGGTGTATGGGACATTTGTACAATCCACATATGAAGATACGGAAGAAAGAGATGTTTAACACTCTTCATGAATTAGTATCTCTTGAATATCACGGTTTAATCCTCCCCAAAATCTATCCATAAAATCATCTTCACTTTCTTCTAAAGAGGAATGCAACAAGGTAGTTTGTAAATCATCATAATATTTTGTTACAGTTTCACTACCTTGTTTTAAGTGTTACAACTTCTTAATCATGTCACGAGTATAATAAGCAGGGACGAAAGTATGTCGCATGGCAAGTTTCAAATCATCCCAAGTAGTAGGTATATAATCAGGGTGTAACCGACAATATTCACTCCACCAAACCAAAGCATAACCAGTGAAAGAACCAACCGCAACCTTAACCTTTTTATGTTCATCGAAATTATGGGAAGCAAATATATTTTTTATGTCGAACTCCCATTCAATATATAAAGCAGGTTTAAAACGGCCATTAAATGGTGGTATAGATACATTAACCTGATCATGTGCATTTGGATGTTTGTGCACCTCTCGTGACGGTTGTGGTATTTGCAAAGGTGGTGGCACGTCTCCCGCGATCGACAAAGCCCATGAATTGACTCTGGATCCTGTCATGATTAGTAGAACAAGAAACAAAACCCAAAAATAATGTTCCTATAACTACTAGGATGTGGTGGTAAAACGCTCACGGTAAAGCAAATATCAATGTCTTACAAGTTCTTACCATGCAGCAGGCGGTGATCGGCAACCAGCGGTGTCAAGTAACTCCGAATATTGAGTAAAGCGATTGCCAGGGGAGCGTACGTATACACGGTGTAGAAATATGTGGAGCTGGGTTGGCTATATATGGTAGCAAAAGATTAGCAATAATCAATTCAAAGATGCAATGTTGAATAAACGCTCAACGACGGTACTGTGCTGGTCCTAGGCTAGACCGAACTAGAGACGCGAGCCTAGAACACTAATGAGGTCACGTCGTAGCACAACCAGCATCAATGAAGGATACTAAGTAGCTCTGGACAGCAAGATATAAGTGAAGATCACAACGGCAGTAAAGATAATGATGTGAAACAACAGCCAAGCTGTTTTACTGAACAGTGCACAAAACAGATTCCAATCCGAATTCAACTATGAGATTGAGTCTAAAAAGATCCGAATTTTGTTTTTTTTTTCTCTTTTTTTTCTCGCACTTTTATTTCTTTCTCTCCTTTTTTTCTCTGACTTTTTCTTTCTCTTTTTTTTTCTCTCGTTTTTTCTCTCTCTCTTTTTTTTCTCCCTCTTTCCAAAACAAACTAGATAAGATGCAGATTGGATCAAGTGAAGATGTGAACAATCTCAACTATTATTATGACAATGAATGGTGGGTAGCACGTGGTGGAAATTGATGGATGGGTGGTGGACAGCGGAAGAGATAATGATGCAGCGGTGGCGTGACTAATGTGAACAGAACTCGAAACTCTAAATGAACTAGACACTAAGACCAGCAACTCGACACGACGATGCAACCGATAATTCAACTATGCAAGCAATGAAAAGAAAATTGCAAAGGCTCAGACTGGCTTGGACCAAGGATGAATAGATCTAACTCTTTTTTTGTGGCTTTTTCTTGGACAATAGGTAAGAAAATAAATCTAATATAGGAAAACTGGAAATTCTCACCGAGCAATCTGAAAACTGATACCACTTGATAGAGGCGGGGTGTCCCGATCTTTCGATGAGATGGTAACTATCGATTTGGTGGAGACGACTTTGACGATCCGACTACAAACGTGCACGACGCTGCGCCTTAGTAATCGCTAAACCAACTCCGAGAGGTTATTGACCACGCTGGAGCACAATCAACCTGACCACGAAGGTCTATTCCTGCAAGCAATCGAAGAACAAGCAAGAATATGATAAAAGCAATCTGAATATTGCGAGTATATATGAAGTATTGATAAAGGCGGGGATCCGTAAGCGGTCTTGGTCTGGTCGTTGGACACAAACGAAGTACACGAAGTTGCAATGGCTAACTTTTAACTAAACAAATCCCAAGGAAAAGCTACTAGATGGATCTACTTATATAGGAGCAAGGGGTGGCGGCCAAGGAGGTGGGAGGACGTCCCAAGGCAGCCTAAAACTAAATCTAGGTCGTACAAGGCCAATGGGCCCAAGTGGAGGTGATGTAACACCTTTGGACTTGTAGTTTGACTCGGATTCTGCTGCAGCATCAGATTGTTTCGTCCACAACTCAACGCTCCGGACGAATTTGAAGGTGATTCCAATTGGGTTGGAAAGTGCACGAAATCTAGTTTCCAACAAAAAAAGAATCACCCAATTCGGAGTCCGTATGAAAAACTTGTGTGCGTTTTGAGTCAGGTATGTCTGTGCAGTCCGAATCTGAATCCAGAACGTGAGAGACTTAGACTCTATCTTCTCTTGGGCCAAAAGTGACGTGAGAGAACTTTTTGGACAGCAAATAAACATCTCTTTCTTCCTTATCTTCATATGTGGATTGTACAAATGTCCCATACACCTGCAATTAGACAAAACACAAAAGTGTGTGAAGTATTTTTGTTCTGGATAACATAAATAGATTATTGAATAGTTTGCACTAGAAATCACCTGACAAATATGCATATATGCAATATTTTTGGTCATATCCAAGGTAGTAATGTCCTCATCATCCTCCTCTTCTTGAAAATAAAGCCGTCCTCGGCGTTGCTTAATCTGAAATGTGGCTAACAAAAGAGACAAGGTGTACATGTTGTATATGTATATGTCATCCATTTTTACTTCCCTAGATTTTTGCATATATGACACATGAATAGATGAGTAACTTGCATAGTTCATAAAATCTAAAGCCAAAAAATTAGCACAAGAAGTAGAAGGCATGAAAATATTGCAACTCAGTTTGCACATATAAGTGAAGCTCTTATTCATTTCAAAAGATTGACAATGTTCATCATTAAACCATCCCAACATTGGTGAATAAACCTTACTTGCATCAAATTTACATGCTACAACATGCTTAAATAAGCAAACATGCAATAAGTCATTCAACACAGAATCATCACCAAGATTAGAGGTCATATGAAAATGATTAAACATTGGTTCTTTTGCATCAATAGTTAATTCAATGGGTGCACTCAAAATTGTTGGTATTTCAGTTGTTTGATCACACAGCAACTCGACACGACGATGCAACCGATAATTCAACTATGCAAGCAATGAAAAGAAAATTGCAAAGGCTCAGACTGGCTTGGACAAAGGATGAATAGATCTAACTCTTTTTTGTGGATTTTTCTTGGACAATAGGTAAGAAAATAAATCTAATCTAGGAAAACTGGAAATTCTCACCGAGCAACCTGAAAACTGATACCACTTGATAGAGGCGAGGGTGTCCCGATCTTTCGATGAGATGATAACTATCGATTTGGTGGAGACGACTTTGACGATCCGACTACAAACGTGCACGACGTTGCGCCTTAGCAATCGCTAAACCAACTCCGAGAGGTTATTGACCATGCTGGAGCACGATCAACCTGACCACGAAGGTCTATTCCTGCAAGCAATCGAAGAACGAGCAAGAATATGATAAAGCAATCTGAATATTGCGAATATATATGAAGTATTGATAATGGTGGGGATCCGGAAGCGGTCTTGGTCTGGTCGTTGGACACAAACGAAGTACACGAAGTTGCAATGGCTAACTTTTAACTAAACAAATCCCAAGGAAAAGCTACTAGATGGATCTACTTATATAGGAGCAAGGGGTGGCGGCCAAGGAGGTGGGAGGATGTCCCAAGGCAGCCTAAAACTAAATCTAGGTCGTACAAGGCCAATGGGCCCAAGTGGAGGTGATGTAACACCTTTGGACTTGTAGTTTGACTCGGATTCTACTGCAGCATCAGATTGTTTCGTCCACAACTCAACGCTCCGGACGAATTTGAAGGTGATTCCAATTGGGTTGGAAAGTGCACGAAATCTAGTTTCCAACAAAAAAAGAATCACCCAATTCGGAGTCCGTATGAAAAACTTGTGTGCGTTTTGAGTCAGGTATGTCTGTGCAGTCCGAATCTGAATCCAGAACGTGAGAGACTTGGACTCTATCTTCTCTTGGGCCAAAAGTGACGTGAGAGAACTTTTTGGACAGCAAATAAACATCTCTTTCTTCCTTATCTTCATATGTGGATTGTACAAATGTCCCATACACCTGCAATTAGACAAAACACAAAAGTGTGTGAAGTATTTTTGTTCTGGATAACATAAATAGATTATTGAATAGTTTGCACTAGAAATCACCTGACAAATATGCATATATGCAATATTTTTGGTCATATCAAAGGTAGTAATGTCCTCATCAATTCTCCTTGTTTTCGCCGGATGGCATGCTGTAACTCATGCGCGTGAAAGCCAAGAACAAAAAGGCATTCCTGGCATCGGTAATATATATGTGGAAACGATATCTCCAGTATAGAGGACAAGAAATTTTGAGGCGGTTAGGCAAAAAGCGCACGGGAAAACGAACTACTTTCAAGGACTACCATAGAACAGACAGATGTTCAATAAAATGGTCATAATTTTGTCATTCGGAGTCCGTGTCTGACCCACGAGTACTCAAACTGCTCGCGGCGAGCATGCGAATCCAGAAAAAACTGCCCGCTTGCACCAGGAGGTCCGGAGTACCCTCAAGTATGGCCTTAAGCAGGACTTTTTGGCCATGAAAGTCAGAGAACATCATTTATCGTTGTTTTTTGGACAAGTTTCTGAATCCATTGTCACTTCCTTTTGAAGGAAATTCGAGAGATTATGTTGCTTATAGACATTAGCCCCCCTGGTAGGGACAAACATACCTTTCTGCAGATGCTCTATGATCCGGGCAATCTCATTTGGCCGTAAATTGAAGAAAATCCAGCGGCTATATGCCTTGTTCTCCTAGTTTTCACCGGATGGCATGCTGTAACTCAAGCGCGTGAAAGCCAAGAACAAAAGGGCATTCCTGGCATCGGTCAATATATATGTGGAAACAATATATCCACTATAGAGGGCAAGCAATTTTGGGGCGGTTAGGCAAAAAGCGCACGGGAAAATGAAGTACTTTCAAGGACTGCCATAGAATAGACAAATGTTCACTAAAACAGTCATAATTTTGTCATTCGGAGTCCGTGTCGGACCCACAAGTACGCAAACTGCTCGCGACGAGTGGGCGAATCTAGAAAATACTCCCCGCTTGCGCCAGGAGGCCCGGAGTACCCTCAAATACGGCCTTAAGCAGGACTTTTTGGCCCTGAAAGACAATGAACATCATTCATCGCTATTTTTTAGACAAGTTTCTGAACCCATTGGCACTTCCTTTTGAAGGAAATTCGAGAGATTATGTTGCTTATAGACATTAGCCCCCCTGGTAGGGACAAACGTACCTTTCTGCAAATGCTCTATGATCCGGGCAATCTCATTTGGCCGTAAATTGAAGAAAATCCAGCGGCTATATGCCTTATTCTCCTTGTTTTCACCGAATGGCATGCTATAACTCATGCGCGTGAAAGCCAAGAACAAAGGGCATTCCTGGCATCGATCAATATATATGTGGAAACGACATCTCCACTCTAGAGGACAAGAACTTTTGGGTCGGTTAGGGAAAAAGCGCACGGGAAAATGAAGTACTTTCAAGGACTGCCATAGAATGGACAGATGCTCACTAAAACGGTCATAAATTTTGTCATTCGGAGTCCGTGTCGGACCCACAAGTACTCAAACTGCTGGCGGCGAGCGTGCGAATCCAGAAAATACTCCCCGCTTGCGCCATGAGGCCGGCGTACCCTCAAATATGGCCTAAAGCAGGACTTTTTGGCTGTGAAAATCAAAGAACTTCATTCGTCGCTGTTTTTCAGACAAGTTTCTGAACCCATAGGCAATTCCTTTTGAAGGAAATTCGAGAGATTATGTTGCTTATAGACATTAGCCCCCCTGGTAGGGACAAACATAACTTTCTACAGACGCTTTATGATCCGGGCAATCTCATTTGGCCGTAAATTGAAGAAAATCCAGCGGCTATATGCCTTATTCTCCTTGTTTTTGCCGGATGGCATGTTGTAACTCATGCGCGTGAAAGCCAAGAACAAAAGGGCATTCCTGGCGTCGATCAATATATATGTGGAAACGATATCTCCACTATAGAGGACAAGAAATTTTGGGGTGGTTAGGCAAAAAGCGCACGGGAAAATGAAGTACTTTCAAGGACTGCCATAGAATAGACAGATGTTCACTAAAACGGTCATAATTTTGTCATTCGGAGTCCGTGTCGGACCCACAAGTACGCAAACTGCTCGCGGCGAGTGATGAGGACATCAATACAATTGTTACACCCACAGCCCCTGCTGCTATACATACTGGACCAATTACTAGAGCTCGTGCACGCCAACTAAATTACCAGGTACTTTCGTTTCTTGGTAATGATTCTAATGTTCATGAGAATATGATGCTGCCTAAATTGGATACATTTGTTTTGCTTACAAATGAAGGGCCTAGCTTGGAGAAGGATGAACATTGGAACAAGAACGGAGTTACAAGTGATGATTTCAGGACTTTGAAGCCACCATAATGGGTGCATGAAGCCTTGGACGAAATATACAAGATGCCACTTCATAAATTTCATCCCGAGGCTATTTTAGGTGCTGCGTCACCTTATTATTGGGCCAGGCCCATGTAATTTCGAAATACATAAGTATAGGCTATTTTTAGAGTCCGTATGTGTGGGGAAACAAGAGATAGGGTTGATTTCGGACCCCTCCACCAAGGGCCACGAAATTCCCCCCTCTTCCTCCATATATACAGCCCTTAGGGCATCGTTTAGACTTTGGGTTTTGTTTAGATTAAAAGTTCGCCATAGCTGCAACTTCGCGTACTTCGTTTGTGTTCAACGACCAGACAAAGGCGTCACAGAACCCCACCTTGATCAATAAAGCTTTCATCTTATATTCGCAATATCCAGATTGCAATCTTAGTTTCTTGCTTGTTCTTCGTTTGCTCGCAGGAAACAGACCCTCGTGGTCAGGTTGATCGTGCTCCGGCGTGGTCAATAACCTCTCGGAGTTGGTTTAGCGATTGCTAAGGCGCGACGTCCTCGCACGTTCGTAGTCGGATCGTCAAAGTCGACTTCCACCAAAGCGAAATCCACCATCTCATCAAAAGACGGGACACCTTTGCCTCTATCAGCGAGCGTGCGAATACAAAAAATACTCCCCGCTTTCGCCAGGAGGCCCGGAGTACCCTCAAATACGGCCTTAAGTAGGACTTTTTGGTCCTGAAAGACAAAGAACATCATTTGTCGCTGTTTTTCAGACAAGTTTATGAACCCATTGGCACTTCCTTTTGAAGGAAATTCCCGAGATTATGTTGCTTATAGACATTAGCCCCCTGGTAGGGACAAACGTACCTTTCTACCGATGCTCTATGATCTGGGCAATCTCATTTGGCCGTAAATTGAAGAAAATCCAGGGACTATATGCCTTAGTCTCCTTGTTTTCGCCGGATGGCATGCTGTAACTCATGCGCGTGAAAGCCAAGAACAAAAAGGCATTCCTGGCATCAGTCAATATATATGTGGAAACGATATCTCCACTATAGAGGACAAGAACTTTTGGGGCGGTTAGGGAAAAAGCGCACGGGAAAATGAAGTACTTTCAAGGACTGCCATAGAATAGACAAATGTTCACTAAAACGGTCATAATTTTGTCATTTGGAGTCCGTGTCGGACCCACAAGTATGCAAACAGCTCGCAGCGAGCGTGGGAATCCAAAAAATACTCCGCACTTGCGCTAGGAGGCCTGGAGTACCCTCAAATACGACCTTAAGATGGACATTTTTGCCCTGAAAGTCAAAGAACATCATTCGTCGCTGTTTTTCAGACAAGTTTCTGAACCCATTGGCACTTCCTTTTGAAGTAAATTTGAGAGATTATGTTGCTTATAGACATTAGCCCCCTGGTAGGGACAAACGTACCTTTCTACGGATGCTCTATGATACGGGCAATCTCATTTGGCTGTAAATTGAAGAAAATCCAGCGGCTATATGCCTTACTCTCCTTGTTTTCGCCGGATGGCATGCTGTAACTCATGCGCGTGAAAGCCAAGAACAAAAAGGCATTCCTGGCATCGGTCAATATATATGTGGAAACGATATCTCCACTATAGAGGACAAGAAATTTTGGGGCGGTTAGGCAAAAGGTGCACGGGAAAATGAAGTACTTTCAAGGACTGTCATAGAACGGATAGATGTTCACTAAAACGGTCATAATTTTGTCATTTGGAGTCCGTGTCGGACACACAAGTACGCATGCTGCTCGCGGCGAGCGTGCGAATCCAGAAAATACTACCCTCTTGCGCCAGGAGGCCCGGAGTACCCTCAAATACGGCCTTAAGCATGACTTTTTGGCCCTGAAAGTCAAAGAACATCATTCATCACTGTTTTTCACACAAGTTTCTGAACCCATTGGCACTTCCTTTTGAAAGAAATTTGACAGATTATGTTGCTTATAGACATTAGCCCCCTGATAGGGACAAACCTTCCTTTCTACACATGCTCTATGATCCGGGCAATCTCATTTGGCTGTAAATTGAAGAAAATCCAGCGGCTATATGCCTTATTCTCCTTGTTTTCGCCGGATGGCATGCTGTAACTCATGCGCGTGAAAGCCAAGAACAAAAAGGCATTCCTGGCATCGGTAATATATATGTGGAAACGATATCTCCAGTATAGAGGACAAGAAATTTTGGGGCGGTTAGGCAAAAAGCGCACGGGAAAACGAAGTACTTTCAAGGACTGCCATAGAACAGACAGATGTTCACTAAAATGGTCATAATTTTGTCATTCGGAGTCCGTGTTGGACCCACGAGTACTCAAACTGCTCGCGGCGAGCATGCGAATCCAGAAAAAACTGCCCGCTTGCACCAGGAGGTCCGGAGTACCCTCAAATATGGCCTTAAGCAGGACTTTTTGGCCATGAAAGTCAGAGAACATCATTTATCGTTGTTTTTTAGACAAGTTTCTGAATCCATTGTCACTTCCTTTTGAAGGAAATTCGAGAGATTATGTTGCTTATAGACATTAGCCCCCCTAGTAGGGACAAACGTACCTTTCTGCAGATGCTCTATGATCCGGGCAATCTCATTTGGCCGTAAATTGAAGAAAATCCAGCGGCTATATGCCTTGTTCTCCTAGTTTTCACCGGATGGCATGCTGTAACTCATGCGCGTGAAAGCCAAGAACAAAAGGGCATTCCTGGCATCGGTCAATATATATGTGGAAACAATATATCCATTATAGAGGGCAAGCAATTTTGGGGCGGTTAGGCAAAAAGCGCACGGGAAAATGAAGTACTTTCAAGGACTGCCATAGAATAGACAAATGTTCACTAAAACAGTCATAATTTTGTCTTTCGGAGTCCGTGTCGGACCCACAAGTATGCAAACTGCTCGCGACGAGTGTGCGAATCTAGAAAATACTCCCCGCTTGCGCCAGGAGGCCCGGAGTACCCTCAAATACGGCCTTAAGCAGGACTTTTTGGCCCTGAAAGACAAAGAACATCATTCATCGCTATTTTCAGACAAGTTTCTGAACCCATTGGCACTTCCTTTTGAAGGAAATTCGAGAGATTATGTTGCTTATAGACATTAGCCCCCCTGGTAGGGACAAACGTACCTTTCTGCAAATGCTCTATGATCTGGGCAATCTCTTTTGGCCGTAAATTGAAGAAAATCCAGCGGCTATATGCCTTATTCTCCTTGTTTTCACCGGATGGCATGCTATAACTCATGCGCGTGAAAGCCAAGAACAAAGGGCATTCCTGGCATCGATCAATATATATGTGGAAACGATATCTCCACTATAGAGGACAAGATCTTTTGGGTCGGTTAGGGAAAAAGCGCACGGGAAAATGAAGTACTTTCAAGGACTGCCATAGAATGGACAGATGCTCACTAAAACGGTCATAATTTTGTCATTCGGAGTCCGTGTGGGACCCACAAGTACTCAAACTGCTGGCGGCGAGCGTGCGAATCCAGAAAATACTCCCCGCTTGCGCCATGAGGCCGGCGTACCCTCAAATATGGCCTAAAGCAGGACTTTTCGGCTGTGAAAATCAAAGAACTTCATTCGTCGCTGTTTTTCAGACAAGTTTCTGAACCCATAGGCAATTCCTTTTGAAGGAAATTCGAGAGATTATGTTGCTTATAGACATTAGCCCCCCTGGTAGGGACAAACATAACTTTCTGTAGACGCTTTATGATCCGGGCAATCTCATTTGGCCGTAAATTGAAGAAATCCAGCGGCTATATGCCTTATTCTCCTTGTTTTTGCCGGATGGCATGTTGTAACTCATGCCCGTGAAAGCCAAGAACAAAAGGGCATTCCTGGCGTCGGTCAATATATATGTGGAAACGATATCTCCACTATAGAGGACAAGAAATTTTGGGTTGGTTAGGCAAAAAGCGCACGGGAAAATGAAGTACTTTCAAGGACTGCCATAGAATAGACAGATGTTCACTAAAACGGTCATAATTTTGTCATTCGGAGTCCGTGTCGGACCCACAAGTACGCAAACTACTCGGAGCGAGCGTGCGAATACAAAAAATACTCCCCGCTTTCGCCAGGAGGCCCGGAGTACCCTCAAATACGGCCTTAAGTAGGACTTTTTGGTCCTGAAAGACAAAGAACATCATTCGTCGCTGTTTTTCAGACAAGTTTATGAACCCATTGGCACTTCCTTTTGAAGGAAATTCCCGAGATTATGTGGCTTATAGACATTAGCCCCCTGCTAGGGACAAACGTACCTTTCTACGGATGCTCTATGATCTGGGCAATCTCATTTGGCCGTAAATTGAAGAAAATCCAGCGACTATATGCCTTAGTCTCCTTGTTTTCGCCGGATGGCATGCTGTAACTCATGCGCGTGAAAGCCAAGAACAAAAAGGCATTCCTGGCATCAGTCAATATATATGTGGAAACGATATCTCCTCTATATAGGACAAGAACTTTTGGGGCGGTTAGGGAAAAAGCGCACGGGAAAATGAAGTACTTTCAAGGACTACCATAGAATAGACAAATGTTCACTAAAACGGTCATAATTTTGTCATTTGGAGTCCGTGTCGGACCCACAAGTATGCAAACAGCTCACAACGAGCGTGGGAATCCAAAAAATACTCCCCACTTGCGCTAGGAGGCCTGGAGTACCCTCAAATACGGCCTTAAGAAGGACATTTTGGCCCTGAAAGTCAAAGAACATCATTCGTCGCTGTTTTTCAGACAAGTTTCTGAACCCATTGGCACTTCCTTTTGAAGTAAATTTGAGAGATTATGTTGCTTATAGACATTAGCCCCCTGGTAGGGACAAATGTACCTTTCTACGGATGCTCTATGATACGGGCAATCTCATTTGGCTGTAAATTGAAGAAAATCCAGCGGCTATATGCCTTACTCTCCTTGTTTTCGCCGGATGGCATGCTGTAACTCATGCGCGTGAAAGCCAAGAACAAAAAGGCATTCCTGGCATCGGTCAACATATATGTGGAAACGATATCTCCACTATAGAGGACAAGAAATTTTGGGACGGTGATGAGGACATGACTACCTTGGATATGACCAAAAATATTGCATATATGCATATTTGTCAGGTGATTTCTAGTGCAAACTATTCAATAATCTATTTGTGTTATCCAGAACAAAAATACTTCACACACTTTTGTGTTTTGTCTAATTGCAGGTGTATGGGACATTTGTACAATCCACATATGAAGATAAGGAAGAAAGAGATGTTTATTTGCTGTCCAAAAAGTTCTCTCACGTCACTTTTGGCCCAAGAGAAGATAGAGTCCAAGTCTCTCACGTTCTGGATTCAGATTCGGACTGCATAGACATACCTGACTCAAAACGCACACAAGTTTTTCATACGGACTCCGAATTGGGTGATTCTTTTTTTGTTGGAAATAGATTTCGTGCACTTTCCAACCCAAGTGGAATCACCTTCAAATTCGTCCGGAGCGTTGAGTTGTGGATGAAACAATCTGATGCTGCAGCAGAATCCGAGTCAAACTACAAGTCCAAAGGTGTTACATCACCTCCACTTGGGCCCATTGGCCTTGTACGACCTAGATTTAGTTTTAGGCTGCCTTGGGACGTCCTCCCACCTCCTTGGCCGCCACCCCTTGCTCCTATATAAGTAGATCCATCTAGTAGCTTTTCCTTGGGATTTGTTTAGTTAAAAGTTAGCCATTGCAACTTCGTGTACTTCGTTTGTGTCCAACGACCAGACCAAGACCGCTTACGGATCCCCACCCTTATCAATACTTCATATATATTCGCAATATTCAGATTGCTTTATCATATTCTTGCTCGTTCTTCGATTGCTTGCAGGAATAGACCTTCGTGGTCAGGTTGATCGTGCTCCAGTGTGGTGAATAACCTCTCGGAGTTGGTTTAGCGATTGCTAAGGCGCAGCGTCGTGCACGTTTGTAGTCGGATCGTCAAAGTCGTCTCCACCAAATCGATAGTTATCATCTCATCGAAAGATCGGGACACCCTCGCCTCTATCAAGTTGATGAATGCTTTATCAATTTGAATGCACCATCTGATGAGCTACCCACTACTTTGATCACACCACCTATTTTAGAGGACTACGTTGATAATTTGACTTTGCCATGTGATCAAACAACTGAAATACCAACAATTTTGAGTGCACCCATTGAATTAACTATTGATGCAAAAGAACCAATGTTTAATCATTTTGATATGACCTCTAATCTTGGTGATGATTCTGTGTTGAATGACTTATTGCATGTTTGCTTATTTAAGCATGTTGTAGCATGTAAATTTGATGCAAGTAAGGTTTATTCATCAATGTTGGGATGGTTTAATGATGAACATTGTCAATCTTTTGAAATGAATAAGAGCTTCACTTATATGTGCAAACTGAGTTGCAATATTTTCATGCCTTCTACTTCTTGTGCTAATTTTTTGGCTTTAGATTTTATGAACTATGCAAGTTACTCATCTATTCATGTGTCATATATGCAAAAATTAAGGGAAGTAAAAATGGATGACATATACATATACAACATGTACACCTTGTCTCTTTTGTTAGCAACATTTTAGATTAAGCAACGCCGAGGACGGCTTTATTTTCAAGAAGGGGAGGATGATGAGGACATGACTACCTTGGATATGACCAAAAATATTGCATACATGCATATTTGTCAGGTGATTTCTAGTGCAAACTATTCAATAATCTATTTGTGTTATCCAGAACAAAAATACTTCACACACTTTTGTGTTTTGTCTAATTGCAGGTGTATGGGACATTTGTACAATCCACATATGAAGATAAGGAAGAAAGAGATGTTTATTTGCTGTTCAAAAAGTTCTCTCACGTCACTTTTGGCCCAAGAGAAGATAGAGTCCAAGTCTCTCACGTTCTGGATTCAGATTCGGACTGCATAGACATACCTGACTCAAAACGCACACAAGTTTTTCATACGGACTCCGAATTGGGTGATTCTTTTTTTGTTGGAAACTAGATTTCGTGCACTTTCCAACCCAAGTGGAATCACCTTCAAATTCGTCCGGAGCGTTGAGTTGTGGATGAAACAATCTGATGCTGCAGCAGAATCCGAGTCAAACTACAAGTCCAAAGGTGTTACATCACCTCCACTTGGGCCCATTGGCCTTGTACGACCTAGATTTAGTTTTAGGCTGCCTTGGGACGTCCTCCCACCTCCTTGGCCGCCACCCCTTGCTCCTATATAAGTAGATCCATCTAGTAGCTTTTCCTTGGGATTTGTTTAGTTAAAAGTTAGCCATTGCAACTTCGTGTACTTCGTTTGTGTCCAACGACCAGACCAAGACCGCTTACGGATCCCCACCCTTATCAATACTTCATATATATTCACAATATTCAGATTGCTTTATCATATTCTTGCTCGTTCTTCGATTGCTTGCAGGAATAGACCTTCGTGGTCAGGTTGATCGTGCTCCAGCGTGGTCAATAACCTCTCGGAGTTGGTGTAGCGATTGCTAAGGCGCAACGTCGTGCACGTTTGTAGTCGGATCGTCAAAGTCGTCTCCACCAAATCGATAGTTTTCATACGGACTCCGAATTGGGTGATTCTTTTTTTGTTGGAAACTAGATTTCGTGCACTTTCCAACACAATTGGAATCACCTTCAAATTCGTCCGGAGCGTTGAGTTGTGGACGAAACAATCTGATGCTGCAGCAGAATCCGAGTCAAACTACAAGTCCAAAGGTGTTACATCACCTCCACTTGGGCCCATTGGCCTTGTACGACCTAGATTTAGTTTTAGGCTGCCTTGGGACGTTCTCCCACCTCCTTGGCCGCCACCCCTTGCTCCTATATAAGTAGATCCATCTAGTAGCTTTTTCCTTGGGATTTGTTTAGTTAAAAGTTAGCCATTGCAATTTCGTGTACTTCGTTTGTGTCCAACGACCAGACCAAGACCGCTTTCGGATCCCCACCATTATCAATACTTCATATATATTCGCAATATTCAGATTGCTTTATCATATTCTTGCTCGTTCTTCGATTGCTTGCAGGAATAGACCTTCGTGGTCAGGTTGATCGTGCTCCAGCGTGGTCAATAACCTCTCGGAGTTGGTTTAGCGATTGCTAAGGCGCAACGTCGTGCATGTTTGTAGTCGGATCGTCAAAGTCGTCTCCACCAAATCGATAGTTATCATCTCATCGAAAGATCGGGACCCTCGCCTCTATCAAGTGGTATCAGTTTTCAGGTTGCTCGGTGAGAATTTCCAGTTTTTCCTAGATTAGATTTTTTTCTTACCTATTGTCCAAGAAAAAGCCACAAAAAAAAGTTAGATCTGTTCATCCTTTATCCAAGCCAGTCTGAGCCTTTGCAATTTTCTATTCATTGCTTGCATAGTTGAATTATCAGTTGCATCGTCGTGTCAGTTGCTGGTCTTAGTGTCTAGTTCCTTTAGAGTTTCGAGTTCTGTTCACATTAGTCACGCCGCCGCTGCATCATTATCCCTTCCGCCGTCCACCATTCCATCTATTAATTTCCACCACGTGCTACGCACTGTTCATTGTCATAATCATAGTTGAGGTCATTCACATCTTCGCCTGATCCAATCTGCATCTTATCTAGTTTGTCTTGGAAAAAAAAGATAGAGAAAAAAAAGAGAAAAAAGGAAAAAAAAGAAAAAGAGAGAGAAGAAAAAGAAAAAAAAAGCGTGAGAAAAAAAAAGAGAGAAGAAAAAAAAATTGAATCTATCTAGAATCAATCTCGTACCTGAATTCGGATTGGAATCTGTTTTGCGCACTGTTCAGTAAAACAGGTGTATCTTCCTCATACGAAGTCCGTTTTGGCTCCGTGAGTACTCAAATTGAAGCTAGCGACGAGCCGCATATAAATAGTTGCAGAAGCTAGTTCAATATTTGACACCTCAAAATCGGCTTCTAAATAGGTCTTTTTGTCCTCCGAAGTTCGTGAACACAACTTGTTCCAATTTTTCAGGCCAGTTTTAGAATTCTTTGACTCCTCATATCAACTCGGAATTGAGTGATTCTTTTTGCATTGGAAAGCTTGAGTTAGTAGCATTCTTTGAAAGAATTTATCAGAAAATTGTCTCAAACTTTTCAAGAGGAAAGTTGGAGAGAGAGTTGTTGTATATCCTGCTTGGCAGTTGTTTTTCATCATTATCTTCACTGCCGTTGTGATCTTCACTTATATCTTGCTGTCAAGAGCTACTTAGTATCCTTCATTGATGCTAGTTGTGCTACGCCGTGACCTCATTAGTGTTCTATGCTCGCGTCTCTAGTCCGGTCTAGCCTAGGACCAGCACAGTACCGTCGTTGAGTAACTTGCATAGTTCATAAAATCTAAAGCCAAAAAATTAGCACAAGAAGTAGAAGGCATGAAAATATTGCAACTCAGTTTGCACATATAAGTGAAGCTCTTACTCATTTCAAAAGATTGACAATGTTCATCATTAAACCATCCCAACATTGGTGAATAAACCTTACTTGCATCAAATTTACATGCTACAACATGCTTAAATAAGCAAACATGCAATAAGTCATTCAACACAGAATCATCACCAAGATTAGAGGTCATATCAAAATGATTAAACATTGGTTCTTTTGCATCAATAGTTAATTCAATGGGTGCACTCAAAATTGTTGGTATTTCAGTTGTTTGATCACATGGCAAAGTCAAATTATCAACGTAGTCCTCTAAAATAGATGGTGTGATCAAAGTAGTGGGTAGCTCATCAGATGGTGAATTCAAATTGACAAGGCATTCATCATTCTCATGTAGAGATGGAAGATCAGTACCTTTGTCATTACCTCTTATATATTTGCAATATTCAGATTGCTTTATCATATTCTTGCTCGTTCTTCGATTGCTTGCAGGAATAGACCTTCGTGGTCAGGCTGACCGTGCTTCCGGCATCGTCAGTAACCTCAGGAGATTGGTTTAGCGATTGCTAAGGCGCAACGTCGTGCACGTTTGTAGTCGGATCGTCAAAGTCGTCTCCACCAAATCGATAGTTATCATCTCATCGAAAGATCGGGACACCCTCGCCTCTATCAAGTAGTAAAGATAATGATGTGAAACAATAGCCAAGCTGTTTACTGAACAGTGCACAAAACAGATTCCAATCCGAATTCAGGTACGAGATTGATTCTAGATAGATCAAATTTTTTTTCTTCTCTCTTTTTTTTCTCACGCTCTTTTTCTTTTTCTTCTCCCTCTTTTTCTTTTTTTTTCTTTCCTTTTTTCTCTCTTTTATTTTTCTTTATCTTCTTTTTCTCCCTCTTTCCAAGACAAACTAGATAAGATGCAGATTCGATCAGGCGAAGATGTGAGTGACCTCAACTATGATTATGACAATAAACAGTGCGTAGCACGTGGTGGAAATTGGTGGATTGGATGGTGGACAGCGGATGGGATAATGATGCAGCGGCTGCGTGACTAATGTGAACAGAACTCGAAACTCTAAAGGAACTAGACACTAAGACCAGCAACTCGACACGACGATGCAACCGATAATTCAACTATGCAAGCAATGAAAAGAAAATTGCAAAGGCTCAGACTGGCTTGGACCAAGGATGAATAGATCTAACTCTTTTTTGTGGCTTTTTCTTGGACAATAGGTAAGAAAATAAATCTAATCTAGGAAAACTGGAAATTCTCACCGAGCAACCTGAAAACTGATACCACTTGATAGAGGCGAGGGTGTCCCGATCTTTCGATGAGATGATAACTATCGATTTGGTGGAGACGACTTTGACGATCCGACTACAAACGTGCACGACGTTGCGCCTTAGCAATCGCTAAACCAACTCCGACAGGTTATTGACCACGCTGGAGCACGATCAACCTGACCACGAAGGTCTATTCCTGCAAGCAATCGAAGAACGAGCAAGAATATGATAAAGCAATCTGAATATTGCGAATATATATGAAGTATTGATAAGGGTGGGGATCCGTAAGCGGTCTTGGTCTGGTCGTTGGACACAAACGAAGTACACGAAGTTGCAATGGCTAACTTTTAACTAAACAAATCCCAAAGAAAAGCTACTAGATGGATCTACTTATATAGGAGCAAGGGGTGGCGGCCAAGGAGGTGGGAGGACGTCCCAAGGCAGCCTAAAACTAAATCTAGGTCGTACAAGGCCAATGGGCCCAAGTGGAGGTGATGTAACACCTTTGGACTTGTAGTTTGACTCGGATTCTGCTGCAGCATCAGATTGTTTCATCCACAACTCAACGCTCCGGACGAATTTGAAGGTGATTCCACTTGGGTTGGAAAGTGCACGAAATCTAGTTTCCAACAAAAAAAGAATCACCCAATTCGGAGTCCGTATGAAAAACTTGTGTGCGTTTTGAGTCAGGTATGTCTATGCAGTCCGAATCTGAATCCAGAACGTGAGAGACTTGGACTCTATCTTCTCTTGGGCCAAAAGTGACGTGAGAGAATTTTTGGACAGCAAATAAACATCTCTTTCTTCCTTATCTTCATATGTGGATTGTACAAATGTCCCATACACCTGCAATTAGACAAAACACAAAAGTGTGTGAAGTATTTTTGTTCTGGATAACACAAATAGATTATTGAATAGTTTGCACTAGAAATCACCTGACAAATATGCATATATGCAATATTTTTGGTCATATCCAAGGTAGTCATGTCCTCATCAGGCGGTTAGGCAAAAGGCGCACGGGAAAATGAAGTACTTTCAAGGACTGTCATAGAACGGATAGATGCTCACTAAAACGGTCATAATTTTGTCATTCGGAGTCCGTGTCGGACCCATAAGTACGCAAGCTGCTCGCGGCGAGCGTGCGAATCCAGAAAATACTACCCTCTTGCGCCAGGAGGCCCGGAGTACCCTCAAATACGGCCTTAAGCATGACTTTTTGGCCCTGAAAGTCAAAGAACATCATTCATCGCTGTTTTTCACACAAGTTTCTGAACCCATTGGCACTTCCTTTTGAAAGCAATTTGACAGATTATGTTGCTTATAGACATTATCCCCCTGATAGGGACAAACGTACCTTTCTACACATGCTCTATGATCCGGGCAATCTCATTTGGTTGTAAATTGAAGAAAATCGAGCGGCTATATGCCTTATTCTCCTTGTTTTTGCCGGATGGCATGCTGTAACTCATGCGCGTGAAAGCCAAGAACAAAAAGGCATTCCTGACATCGGTAATATATATGTGGAAACGATATCTCCAGTATAGAGGACAAGAAATTTTGGGGCGGTTAGGCAAAAAGCGCACGGGAAAACGAAGTACTTTCAAGGACTGCCATAGAACAGATAGATGTTCACTAAAATGGTCATAATTTTATCATTCGGAGTCCGTGTCGGACCCACGAGTACTCAAACTGCTCGCGGCGAGCATGCGAATCCAGAAAAAACTGCCCGCTTGCACCAGGAGGTCCGGAGTACCCTCAAATATGGCCTTAAGCAGGACTTTTTGGCCATGAAAGTCAGAGAACATCATTTATCGTTGTTTTTCAGATAAGTTTCTGAATCCATTGTCACTTCCTTTTGAAGGAAATTCGAGAGATTATGTTGCGTATAGACATTAGCCCCCCTGGTAGGGACAAACGTACCTTTCTGCAGATGCTCTATGATCCGAGCAATCTCATTTGGCCGTAAATTGAAGAAACTCCAGCGGCTATATGCCTTGTTCTCCTAGTTTTCACCGGATGGCATGCTGTAACTCATGCGCGTGAAAGCCAAGAACGAAAGGGCATTCTTGGCATCGGTCAATATATATGTGGAAACAATATATCCACTATAGAGGGCAAGCAATTTTGGGGCGGTTAGGCAAAAAGCGCACGGGAAAATGAAGTACTTTCAAGGACTGCCATAGAATAGACAAATGTTCACTAAAACAGTCATAATTTTGTCATTCGGAGTCCGTGTCGGACCCACAAGTACGCAAACTGCTCGCGACGAGTGTGCGAATCTAGAAAATACTCCCCGCTTGCGCCAGGAGGCCCGGAGTACCCTCAAATACGGCCTTAAGCAGGACTTTTTGACCCTGAAAGACAAAGAACATCATTCATCGCTATTTTTCAGACAAGTTTCTGAACCCATTGGCACTTCCTTTTGAAGGAAATTCGAGAGATTATGTTGCTTATAGACATTAGCCCCCCTGGTAGGGACAAACGTACCTTTCTGCAAATGCTCTATGATCCGGGCAATCTCATTTGGCCGTAAGTTGAAGAAAATCCAGCGGCTATATGCCTTATTCTCCTTGTTTTCACCGGATGGCATGCTATAACTCATGCGCGTGAAAGCCAAGAACAAAGGGCATTCCTGGCTTCGATCAATATATATGTGGAAACGATATCTCCACTATAGAGGACAAGAACTTTCGGGTCGGTTAGGGAAAAAGCGCACGGGAAAATGAAGTACTTTCAAGGACTGCCATAGAATGGACAGATGCTCACTAAAACGGTCATAATTTGTCATTCGGAGTCCGTGTCGGACCCACAAGTACTCAAACAGCTGGCGGCGAGCGTGCGAATCCAGAAAATACTCCCCGCTTGCGCCATGAGGCCGGCGTACCCTCAAATATGGCCTAAAGCAGGACTTTTTGGCTGTGAAAATCAAAGAACTTCATTCGTCGCTGTTTTCCAGACAAGTTTCTGAACCCATAGGCAATTCCTTTTGAAGGAAATTCGAGAGATTATGTTGCTTATAGACATTAGCCCCCCTGGTAGGGACAAACATAACTTTCTGCAGACGCTTTATGATCCGGGCAATCTCATTTGGCCGTAAATTGAAGAAAATCCAGCGGCTATATGCCTTATTCTCCTTGTTTTTGCCGGATGGCATGTTGTAACTCATGCGCGTGAAAGCCAAGAACAAAAGGGCATTCCTGGCGTCGGTCAATATATATGTGGAAACGATATCTCCACTATAGAGGACAAGAAATTTTGGGGTGGTTAGGCAAAAAGCGCACGGGAAAATGAAGTACTTTCAAGGACTGCCATAGAATAGACAGATGTTCACTAAAACGGTCATAATTTTGTCATTCGGAGTCCGTGTCGGATCCACAAGTACGCAAACTGCTCGCGGCGAGCGTGCGAATACAAGAAATACTCCCCGCTTTCGCCAGGAGGCCCGGAGTACCCTCAAATACGGCCTTAAGTAGGACTTTTTGGTCCTGAAAGACAAAGAACATCATTCGTCGCTGTTTTCAGACAAGTTTATGAACCCATTGGCACTTCCTTTTGAAGGAAATTCCCGAGATTATGTTGCTTATAGACATTAGCCTCCTGGTAGGGACAAACGTACCTTTCTACGGATGCGCTATGATCTGGGCAATCTCATTTGGCCGTAAATTGAAGAAAATCCAGCGACTATATGCCTTAGTCTCCTTGTTTTCGCCGGATGGCATGCTGTAACTCATCCGCGTGAAAGCCAAGAACAAAAAGGCATTCCTGGCATCAGTCAATATATATGTGGAAACGATATCTCCACTATAGAGGACAAGAAATTTTGCGGCGGTTAGGCAAAAAGCACACGGGAAAATGAAGAACTTTCAAGGACTGCCATAGAACGGACAGATGTTCACTAAAACGGTCATAATTTTGTCATTCGGAGTTCGTGTCGCACCCACAAGTACGCAAACTGCTCGCGGCGAGCGTGCGAATCCAGAAAATACTACCCTCTTGCGCCAGGAGGCCCGGAGTACCCTCAAATACGACCTTAAGCATGACTTTTTGGCACTGAAAGTCAAAGAACATCATTCGTCGCTGTTTTTCACACAAGTTTCTGAACCCATTGGCACTTCCTTTTGAAGGAAATTCGAGAGATTATGTTGCTTATAGACATTAGCCCCCCTGGTAGGGACAGACGTACCTTTCCGCAAATGCTCTATGATCCGGGCAATCTCATTTGGCCGTAAATTTAAGAAAATCCAGTGGCTATATGCCTTATTCTCCTTGTTTTCGCCGGATGGCATGCTGTAACTCATGCGCGTGAAAGCCAAGAACAAAAGGGCATTCCTGGCGTCCGGTCAATATATATGTGGAAACGATATATCTACTATAAAGGACAAGCAATTTTGGGGCGGTTAGGCAAAAAGCGCACGGGAAAATGAAGTACTTTCAAGGACTACCATAGAATTGACAAATGTTCACTAAAACAGTCATAATTTTGTCATTCGGAGTCCGTGTGATAGAGGCGGGGTGTCCCGATCTTTCGATGAGATGATAACTATCGATTTGGTGGAGATGACTTTGACGATCCGACTACAAACGTGCACGACGTTGCGTCTTAGCAATCGATAAACCAACTTCGAGAGGTTATTGACCACGCCGGAGCATAATCAACCTGACCACGAAGGTCTATTCCTGCAAGCAATCAAAGAACAAGCAAGAATATGATAAAAGCAATCTTAATATTGCGAGTATATATGAAGTATTGATAAAGGTGGGGATCCATAAGTGGTCTTGGTCTGGTCGTTGGACACAAACGAAGTACACGAAGTTGCAATGGCTAACTTTTAACTAAACAAATCCCAAGGGAAAAGCTACTAGATGGATCAACTTATATAGGAGCAAGGGGTGGCGGCCAAGGAGGTGGGAGAATGTCCCAAGGCATCCTAAAACCAACCCTAGGTCGTACAAGGCTCATGGGCCCAAGAGGAGGTGATGCAACACCTTTGGACTTGTTGTTTGACTCGGATTCTGCTGCAGCGTCTGATTGTTTCGCCGATATCGCAATGCTCAGGGCGAATTTGAAGGTGAGTCCAATTGGGCTGGAAAGAGCACAAAATCTAGATTCCAACAAAAAAAGAATCACCCAATTCAGAGTCCGTATGAAAAAGTTGTTGGCGTTTTGAGTCAGGTATGTCTATGCAGTCCGAATCTGAATCCAGAACGTGAGAGACTTGGACTCTATCTTGGCCCAAAAGTGACGTGAGAGAACTTTTTGAACAGCTCTTAAACATATCTTTCTCCCTTATGTTCATATGTGAATTGTACAAATGTCCCATACACCTGCAATTAGACAAAACACAAAAGTGTGTGAAGTATTTTTGTTCTGGATAACATAAATAGATTATTGAATAGTTTGCACTAGAAATCACCTGACAAATATGCATGTATGCAATATTTTTGGTGGTATCCAAGGTAGTCATGTCCTCATCATCCTCCCCTTTTTGAAAACAAAGCCGTCCTGGCGTTGCTTAATCTGAAATATGGCTAACAAAAGAGACAAGGTATACATGTTGTATATGTATATGTCATCCATTTTTACTTTCCTTAATTTTTGCACATATGACACATGTATACATGAGTAACTTTCATAGATCATAAAACATAAAGCCAAAATATTATCATAAGTAGAAAGCATGAAAATATTGCAACTCAGTTTGCACATATAAGTGAAGCTCTTATTCCTATCAAAAGATTGACAATATTCATCATTAAACCATCCTAACGTTGGTGAATAAACCTTACTTGCATCAAATTTACATGCTACAACATGCTTAAAAATAAGCAAACATGCAGTAAGTCATTGGACACAGAAGCATCACCAAGATTAGAGGTCATATCAAAATGATTAAACATTGGTTCTTTTGCATCAATAGTAAATTCAATGGGTGCACTCAAAATTGTTGGTATTTCAGTTGTTTGATCACATGATGCATTCATGATAGTAACATGATTCTCTAAAATAGGTGGCGTGCTCAAATCAACAGGTAACTCAACACATGATGTATTTAAGTTAATTAGGGATGCATCATTCTCATGTGAAGTTATATCATCAATACCTTTACTGTTACCTTGTCGCAAAGACGTAGCTGATGTCGGTATGGACAAGGACAATGTACCATACCGATGTAGGGTGGAACCCTATAGCGTCGATCTTTCACGTTTGGAGTGGATCCTACGGGGAATCACGAAGAACACGCGGAAGCACAACGGGAAACACGGGGAAAATGAGAGAGAATCGCTCAACCAACAAGGAATCGATCACACAAGTGCTAGATCATCGAATACATAGAGTAACATATGATCCACAATCAACAAAGGGAAAGGATACAACGGAATCGTTCTTCTCCTAGAGGAGGCCTTGATGTTCTTCCCTAAAGAGGGGTCTTGAATCCGCTTGGGGATCTTCTCCGGAGAGGTCCTGATCTCCGAGGAGAAGTATCCAAGTGGATGAGCAAAGGCTCTCACACAAATATGAGCTAATCCAATGCTAAATCTCAAAAGGAGGAGGAGGAGTCCTATTTATAGGCTAGGGGGTCGAAGGGGTACACGGGCTCAGCCCAACACGCGCACACAGGTGCTGGCCGGATGATCCGGGTCCGAAGCCGGATGATCCGGGCTGGTCCGGATGGTCCGGGTGGAGGCCCGGATGATCCGGAGACTCGGCTGGTGGAGGCGCAGGGCCGGATGTCCGGCTGGTGGTCCGGACGTCCGGGCAGGGTCCGGATGTTCCGGGACGGGGTCCGGATGATCCGGCTTCAGGGGGGAGGCTTCTGTAGTCTTTGGTCGAATTAGCCGGATCGTCCGGATGGGGGTCCGGATCGTCCGGGCTTTGTCCGGATCGTCCGGGCTCTGTCCGGATCATCCGGGCTACCGTCCGGATCGTCCAGCCAGTCTGGTCCTTGGCGCTTTTCCTCTCCGTCTTCACGTATGTCTTCCGCTTCCGGTTCTCCTTGCTCCCTAGCTTCTTCACGGTGAAGCCCTTGGTACCTGAGTATGCATAGCGTTTCCGTTTGAGGTAGTAACCATGTCTCATGTGAACCGAAAGGGAATGGAGAGAGGAGAGATGTCACCTCGGTTTCGAGAGCTCTTGCACGTGCTCGAGTCATAGGTCCAAGTGGTGTTGTAGAGGATGTAGATGTGTCCATGGGGATGATCATGGGATGCTCAGCATCATCTCCCCCCCCTTGTGAAAGATCCGACCTCGGATCGAAATCTTCATCACCATGGTATGGGGATAGATCAGAGATGTTGAAGATGTCGCTCACGTTGTACTTGTCGCGTGGGAGGTCGATCTTGTAAGCGTTGTTGTTGTAGCGTGCTAGCACCTTGAATGGTCCGTCGGCTCGAGGGAGAAGCTTGGACTTGCGTTCGTTGGGGAAGCGGTCCTTGCGAAGGTGCAGCCACAGTAGGTCTCCGATGTTGAATAACATGGGTTGCTTGTTGATGTTGAGCTTGGACGCTAGTCGTTGTACTTGGCGCTCGATTGTGTTTCTTGTATCTTCATGCATTTTCTTGATGTAGCTTGCACGGGCACTTGCGTCGAGGTTGGTGCGCTCTTGTAGAGGAAGAGGTAGTATGTCCAATGGGGACAATGGGTTGAAGCCGTAGACGACCTCGAAGGGTGACTTGCCGGTGGTCGAATGTCTTGCACGGTTGTAAGCGTACTCGGCGATGGGTAGACACGCCTCCCACTCCTTGATGTTCTTTTTGATCAACACACGAAGTAGAGTGGATAGTGTTCGGTTCGTCACCTCCGTTTGGCCGTCGGTTTGAGGATGGTATGCGGATGAGAACAAGAGCTTGATTCCGAGCTTGGCGCATAGAGTCTTCCAAAAGTAACTCAAGAACTTGACATCGCGGTCGGAGACGATTGTCTTTGGTACTCCATGGAGGCGCAAGATTTCCCTACAAAAGAGATTTGCAATATGTGAAGCATCGTCTACCTTGTTGCAAGGAATGAAATGTGCCATCTTAGAAAATCTATCCACAACAACAAAAACGGAATCCTTTCCATTTTGAGTTCTAGGCAAACCAAGTACAAAATCCATGCTAATGTCTTCCCAAGGTTGATAAGGAATAGGAAGAGGCGTGTAAAGACCATGAGATTGAGCTTTTGACTTAGCTTTGCGGCATGTAGAGCATCGGGTGGTGAAGCGTGAGACGTCTCGAAACATCTTGGGCCAAAAGTAGTTCTTGGAGAGTGTGGCGAAGGTCTTGTCGCGTCCAAAATGTCCCATGAGTCCGCCTCCATGAGCCTCTTGCAAAAGGAGCAAACGAAGAGAAGACTCGGGAATGCATATTTTGTTAGCTCTCATAAGATAACCATCCTTGAGGCAATATTGTTCCCAAGATGTATGCGTCAAACATTTAGCATAATGAGATGCAAAAGATGGATCATTAGCATACAAATCTTTTATGTGCTCAAAGCCAATAACATTCAACTCAAGTTTAGTCATGAGCGTGCATATGCGAGAAAGTGCATCGGCAACTACATTTTCCTTACCCTTAATGTACTTGATCACATATGGGAAAGATTCTATAAATTCAGTTCATTTTGCATGTCGCTTGTTCAACTTAGTTTGACCTTTTAAGTACTTAAGCGTTTCGTGATCGGTATGGATGACAAACTCATGCGGTCTAAGATAATGTTCCCAAACATGTAGTACACGCACTAGAGCATACAATTCTTTATCATATGTGGGATAGTTAAGTTGAGCACCGGAGAGTTTCTCACTAAAATATGCAATGGCTCGTTTTTCTTGCAATAAAACTCCGCCAATTCCGGTACCACTTGCATCACAATGAACCTCAAAAGTTTTGTCAAAATTGGGCAAAGCAAGAATCGGAGCATGAGTAATCAAAGACTTGAGCTCATCAAAAGCGGTTGATTGCAAATTTCCCCAAACAAAAGGAGTATTCTTCTTGCTCAAAGCATGCAAAGGAGCGGCAATTGTGCTAAAGTTTTTCACAAATCGGCGATAAAATCCTGCAAGACCAAGGAAACTTCATACTTGTTGCAAATTGGTGGGTTGGGGCCAAGTTTTAATTGCTTCAATTTTAGTTTCATCTACATGGACACCCTTGGAAGAGACAACGAAACCCAAGAAAACCACTTTGTCAACACCAAAAGTGCATTTTTTCACGTTGGCATAAAGACTTTCCTTTCGGAGCGTTTGCAAAACAAGCTTAACATGATCAAGATGCTCTTTCATGGTTTTGCTAAACACAAGAATATCATCGAAGTAAACCACAACAAAGACTCCAATATAAGGTCGAAGTACATGATGCATGAGACGCACAAAAGTTCCGGGAGCTTCCGACAAACCCATAGGCATAACCAACCACTCATATAGGCCAAATTTGGTTTTAAAAGCAGTTTTCCATTCATCACCTTCTTGAATGCGAATTTGATAATAGCCACTTTTAAGATCTATTTTTGAGAAAAAGTTGGCTCCACTAAGTTCGTCAAGCATATCATCTAAGCGAGGAATGGGATGCCTATAGCGAACGGTAACAGCATTTATAGGTCTACAATCGGAACACAAGCGAAAACTTCTGTCGGGCTTAGGCACAAGTATAACGAGAATGGCACAAGGGCTTAACCTTTCACGTACACGACCGTTGTCGATGAGTTGTTGTACTTGCCGTTGGATTTCCCTTGTCTCTTCGGGATTGACATGGTATGGAGCTTTGTTTGGAAGTGGCGCTCCGGGGGTGAGGTCGATTCGATGCTCAATGCCTCGAAGTGGAGGTAGACCCGGAGGTAGCTCATCGGGGAAAACATCTTGGAATTCCTGCAAAAGAGATTGAAACACTAAAGGTAGCTCGTGAGAAGTGTTAGTTTTTGGTTCTCCATCCTTGCACACAAGGACAAAGTGCATCACACTCGATGGGTTCTCACACACTTCTCTTATCTCACTTTTGGTGGCAAATAAGATGAGGTTTTTCTCTCTAGGCGAAGAGGCGCTCAAGTTTGGCTTGTGGCTCTCACTCACTTTTTGGTAGCTCACTTTCTCACTTCTCTCTTTGGTTGGTGGCTTGTTTGTCGGCTATCACTTGACTAGGAGACATGGCTCATAGGACATATTCTTTTCCTTTCATCTTGAAGGTATAGTGGTTTGTACGCCCATTGTGGAAGACACCACAGTCGAATTGCCATGGCCGCCCAAGGAGGAGGTGGCAAACGGTCATTGGGACCACATCACACTCGAGAGTGTCTTCATATGCACCTATTTTGAAGGATACTTGGACCGTATGCTCAACTCGTATAGTGCCGGAGTCACTTAGCCATTGAACCTTGTAGGGGTGCGGGTGCTTCTTCTTGACCAATTGAAGCTTGATGAGGACATCAATACAATTGTTACACCCGCAACCCCTGCTGCTATACATACTGGACCAATTACTAGAGCTCGTGCACGCCAACTAAATTACCAGGTACTTTCGTTTCTTGGTAATGATTCTAATGTTCATGAGAATATGATGCTGCCTAAATTGGATACATTTGTGTTGCTTACAAATGAAGGGCCTAGCTTGGAGAAGGATGAACATTGGAGCAAGAACAAGCATGGAGATGATGGCATGCGCAAGGGGAACAAGAACGGAGTTACAAGTGATGATTTCAGGACTTTGAAGCCACCATAATGGGTGCATGAAGCCTTGGACGAAATATACAAGATGCCACTTCATAAATTTCGTCCCGAGCCTATTTTAGGTGCTGCGTCACCTTATTATTGGGCCAGGCCCATGTAATTTCGAAATACATAAGTATAGGCTATTTCTAGAGTCCGTATGTGTGGGGAAACAAGAGATATGGTTGATTTCGGACCCCTCCACCAAGGGCCACGAAATTCCCCCCTCTTCCTCCATATATACAACCCTTAGGGCATCATTTAGACTTTGGGTTTTGTTTAGATTAAAAGTTCGCCATAGCTGCAACTTCGCGTACTTCGTTTGTGTTCAACGACCAGACAAAGGCGTCACAGAACCCCACCTTGATCAATAAAGCTTTCATCTTATATTCGCAATATCCAGATTGCAATCTTAGTTTCTTTCTTGTTCTTCGTTTGCTCGCAGGAAACAGACCCTCGTGGTCAGGTTGATCGTGCTCCGGCGTGGTCAATAACCTCTCGGAGTTAGTTTAGCGATTGCTAAGGCGCGACGTCCTCGCACGTTCGTAGTCGGATCGTCAAAGTCGACTTCCACCAAAGCGATATCCATCATCTCATCGAAAGACGGGACACCTCCGCTTCTATCAAGTGGTATCAGATTTCCAGGTTGCTCGGTGAGATTTTATAGTTTTTCGTAGTTTAGATCGAGTCTGTTCTTCATACCTACAGTCCACGAAAAAGCCACAAAAAAATTAGGGTTAGTTCATCATATCCGAACCAATCTGAGCCTTTGCATAATCTTTTAAGGGTTTTGCTTTGTTGAATTTGCGGTTGCATCGTCGTGTCTAGTTGCTGGTCTTAGAGTCTAGTCTTTTAGAGTTTCGAGTTCTGGTCATAAGTTGTCACGCCGCCGCCGCACCATCATCATCGCCCCTGCCATCTACCACCACCGCATCGAATCTGTATCCATATACCACCACCAATCCGTGTCCATATACCACCACCGATCCATATCCATATACTACCACCGCTACCACCACCGCTGCCATATACCACCACCATATATCCACCACCAATCCGAGTTCTTTGCTTATTAGGTTTGTTTTCGGGATCCATCTAGATTCCGATTCGTGTTTCCTTGTCGGGTAGCCACGCTCCGTTTAGGCCCAAAATTTTTCGAAAACGCATTTTTCGAAAAAAAATTTGGCTATCCTATTGTTAGGTGTTTCTGAGTGTTTTGAGACAGGTGCCATTATAGGAAGTTTTTTTTGACCCGTTTCCAGATTTTGGGTCCGGGCAGTCGAAAAAAAAAATTGGTCAAAAAAAAATTCGTGCCCATCCTGTCAGTTTGACCTAGGAAGAGTTTTGAGACACTCGCCATTATAGTAATTTTTCGCAAAAAAAAAGCAGCCAAAGAAAAAAAAAAGAACGCAAAAAAAAAGCGAAAAAAAATTTCAGAGTGTGCTTTTCCCTTGTTTACGTGCCGCGCCGTGATTTTGTTGGTGTTCTAGGCTCGCGTCTCTAGCACAGTCTAGCCTAGGACCAGCACAGTACCGTCGTTGAGCGTTTATTCAACTTTGCATCTCTGACTTGATTATTGCTGACCCTTTTTGCTACCATACTATAAGCCTTCCCAGCTCCACATACATCTACGTCGTGTGTTTGACTCTCCCTGGTAATCGCTCTATCCAAGCTTTGAGAGTTTTTTGACTACAACGGTTGCCGATCACCGCCTGCTGCTGGGTAAGAACTGGTAAGAATTTGAGATTTGCTTGACGGATTTGTGATACACCACCACCACTTCTTAGTAGTCTGTAGGATCATATTCTTGTGTGTTTCTATTGCTGCTAACCATGCCAGGATCACAAGCCGACGAGATTGACTGGGAGAACTTATCAAACAAGGAGCTTCATGATAAGTTTCAGCAAATGATGACTGAACAGGTGCAAGATGTGCTGAACAATTTTGAAGAGGCTATGGAGAAGATTACTGGCCTTGAGAAGACGTTCGAATAAAAGCTCGATAACAGATTTAATGAACTGCTTGCGCGTCTTCCACCACCGGCTACACCTGTCGCACCTCTGCAACAACAACAACTACGCCCCCTTCCGAATCAGTATGGACGAGCACAGCGTGTTCCTATTGAGCCAGGACAAAATTCTAGTGCCGCTGCTACTGCTGTTGGTGCTTCTTTGGCTCCTGCTACTGCTGCTGCTGGTACCCAGGAGGATGATGATTATGTGGGAGATTATGAGGATGAGGTTGATCAAAATCCGAACTACGTGCAGCCACCAGCACCACCACCACCAGGTCGACCTCAGGTATATATTCGTAATGGTAGGCCTGCACCACCACCTCAGGTACAAGATGATGTCCATATTCCTAAAATGAAATTGAATATTCCACCATTTGAGGGTAGATATGTTCCTGATATATATCTTACTTGGGAGTTAGAAACTGAACAACGATTTACATGTTTACAATATCCTGAGGAGAGACGAGTTGCTGCTGCTGTTTGTGCTTTCACTAGTTTTGCATGTGTATGGTGGTCTGAGCATTGTAGATTATATCCTATTCCAACTACTTGGGCTGCTTTGAAAACTGCTATGCGTACGCGTTGGGTTCCACCATATTATCAACGTGAATTGCTTCAAAAATTGCAGCGTTTAAGACAAGGGAAAAATTCTGTAGAAGAATATTATCCGGAATTACAAACTGGCATGATTAGATGTGGTATTGTTGAGGAGAATGAAGCTATGCTTGCACGTTTTCTGGGTGGATTAAATAGAGAGATTCAGACCATTCTAGACTATTAGGAGTATACTAATATCACTCGTTTATTCCATCTTGCTTGTAAAGCTGAACGTGAAGTGCAGGATCGACAAGCATTGGGGCGAACTAACTTTTCTGCAGGCCGACCTTCATCATGGACACCACGTGCATCTTCTACTTCAACTGCACCAGCACCTCCATCCGGTGCCACCTCCAGCCGTGATACAAGAAAACATGCACAACCACCATTATCTGCCAAGAGCGCACCTGCGGGGCCTGCACAGCGTTCGTCTTCTTCCATGGCATCAACAGGGCACACAAGTGATATTATTTGTCGTCGTTGTAAGGGAGGAGGTCATCATGCGAGGGAATGCAAATCTCCGCGTGTGATGATTGCTACCGCGGATGGTGGATATGAGTCTGCTAGTGACTATGATGAGGAGACTTTGGATCTTATTACACGTGAAGAACATGGTGGAGATGATTCTGATCATGAGACGCAATACATGGCTCCTGAAGACGCTGACAGGTATGAATGTTTAGTTGCTCAACGTGTTTTGAGTGTGCAGGTCACACAAGCTGAGCAAAATCAGAGGCACAATTTGTTCCATACCAAGGGAGTTGTGAAGGAACGTTCTATGCGCGTCATAATAGACGGAGGGAGCTGCAACAACTTGGCTAGCATGGAGATGGTGGAGAAGCTTTCTCTCACCACAAGACCACATCCACATCCTTACTACATCCAATGGTTCAACAACAGCGGCAAGGTTAAGGTAACACGTACTGTTCGTGTGCATTTTAGTATCTCTACATATGCTGATTATGTTGATTGTGATGTGGTACCTATGCAAGCATGTTCCTTATTACTTGGTAGACCATGGCAATTTGATAAAAATTCTGTACACCATG
>NC_057798.1:360787844-360835649 GCF_018294505.1 Triticum aestivum | reverse complement strand
TGCCTTCCTCTTTGCCTCCTGCTGTCACTAACATTTTGCAGGAGTTCACTGACGTCTTTCCACAAGACGTGCCACCGGGATTACCGCCTATTCGAGGGATTGAGCATCAGATTGACTTAATTCCCGGTGCTTCACTGCCAAACCGTGCACCATACCGTACCAATCCAGAGGAGATGAAGGAGATTATGCGTCAAGTACAAGAGCTTCTCGACAAAGGTTATATACGCGAATCCCTTAGTCCTTGTGCTGTTCCTATTATTCTAGTGCCGAAAAAGGATGGTACATCACGTATGTGTGTTGATTGTAGAGGCATTAATAATATTACTATTCGTTATCGTCATCCTATTCCTAGGCTAGATGATATGCTTGATGAATTGAGTGGCTCTACAATATTCTCCAAAGTTGATTTGCGTAGTGGCTACCATCAAATTCGTATGAAATTGGGAGATGAATGGAAAACAACATTTAAAACTAAGTTTGGATTATATGAGTGGTTAGTCATGCCTTTTGGGTTAACTAATGCACCTAGTACTTTCATGAGATTAATGAACGAAGTTTTACGTGCTTTCATTGGACGATTTGTGGTAGTTTACTTTGATGACATATTGATTTATAGCAGATCTTTGGAAGAACATTTGGAACATTTACGTGCTGTTTTTATTGCTTTATGTGATGCACGTTTGTTTGGTAACCTTGGGAAGTGCACCTTTTGCACCGACCGAGTTTCTTTTCTTGGCTATGTTGTTACTCCACAGGGAATTGAAGTTGATAAAGCCAAGATTGAAGCTATTGAGAGTTGGCCGCAGCCCAAAACGGTCACACACGTGAGGAGTTTTCTTGGCCTCGCTGGATTCTATAGGCGTTTTGTGAGAGATTTCAGCACCATTGCTGCACCTCTCAATGAGCTTACAAAGAAAGATGTGCCTTTTCTTTGGGGTACCGCACAGGAAGAAGCCTTCTCGGTATTGAAAGATAAGTTGACACATGCTCCTTTACTCCAACTTCCTGATTTTAATAAGACTTTTGAGCTTGAATGTGATGCTAGTGGAATTGGATTAGGAGGTGTGTTATTACAAGATGGCAAACCTGTTGCATATTTTTCTGAAAAATTGAGTGGGCCTAGTCTGAATTATTCTACTTATGATAAAGAATTATATGCTCTTGTTCGGACTTTAGAAACATGGCAACATTATTTATGGCCCAAAGAATTTGTTATACATTCTGATCATGAATCTTTGAAACATATTAAAAGTCAAGCTAAACTGAATTGTAGACATGCTAAATGGGTTGAATTCATTGAGACTTTTCCTTATGTCATTAAACACAAGAAGGGAAAAGAAAATGTTATTGCTGATGCATTGTCTCGCCGCTATACTATGCTTTCACAACTTGACTTCAAAATATTTGGTTTGGAGACCATCAAAGATCAATATGTGCATGATGCTGATTTTAAAGATGTAATGCAGAATTGTAAAGAAGGAAGAATGTGGAACAAGTTCGTCGTTAACGATGGATTTGTGTTTCGTGCTAACAAGCTATGCATTCCAGCTAGCTCCGTTCGTCTTTTATTGTTGCAGGAGGCGCATGGAGGAGGATTAATGGGACACTTTGGCGTGAAGAAGACGGAGGACGTACTTGCTACACATTTCTTTTGGCCAAAGATGAGACGGGATGTTGAGCGTTTTATTGCTCGATGCACTACATGTCAAAAAGCTAAGTCACGACTCAATCCTCATGGTTTATATATGCCTTTGCCTGTACCTATTGTTCCTTGGGAGGATATATCTATGGACTTTGTTTTAGGTTTACCTCGAACAAAGAAGGGGAGGGATAGCATATTTGTTGTCGTGGATAGATTCTCGAAAATGGCACACTTTATACCATGTCATAAAAGCGATGATGCTGTTAATGTTGCTGATTTGTTCTTTCGTGAAATTATTCGCTTGCATGGTGTGCCAAATACTATTGTTTCAGATCGTGATACTAAATTTCTTAGCCACTTTTGGAGATGTTTATGGGCTAAGTTGGGGACTAAACTGCTTTTTAGTACTACTTGTCACCCCCAAACTAATGGACAAACTGAAGTAGTCAATAGAACGTTGTCTACTATGCTTAGGGCTGTTTTGAAGAATAATAAGAAAATGTGGGAGGAATGCTTGCCTCATATTGAATTTGCTTATAATCGTTCATTGCATTCTACTACTAAGATGTGCCCTTTTGAAGTTGTGTATGGTTTCCTACCTCGTGCACCTATTGATTTGTTGCCTCTTCCATCTTCGGAGAAGGTTAATTTTGATGCTAAACAACGTGCTGAATTGATTTTAAAAATGCATGAGTTAACTAAGGAAAACATTGAGCGTATGAATGCTAAATATAAACTTGCTGGAGGTAAGGGTAGAAAACATGTTGTGTTTGCACCTGGAGATCTTGTTTGGTTACATTTGCGTAAGGATAGATTTCCTAATTTGCGCAAATCAAAGCTAATGCCACGTGCTGATGGTCCCTTTAAGGTGTTAGAGAAAATAAATGATAATGCATATAAACTTGAGCTGCCTGCAGATTTTGGGGTTAGTCCCACTTTTAACATTGCAGATTTGAAGCCTTATTTGGGTGAGGAAGATGAACTTCCGTCGAGGACGACTTCATTTCAAGAAGGGGAGGATGATGAGGACATCAATACAATTGTTACACCCACAACCCCTGCTGCTATACATACTGGACCAATTACTAGAGCTCGTGCACGCCAACTAAATTACCAGGTACTTTCGTTTCTTGGTAATGATTCTAATGTTCATGAGAATATGATGCTGCCTAAATTGGATACATTTGTGTTGCTTACAAATGAAGGGCCTAGCTTGGAGAAGGATGAACATTGGAGCAAGAACAAGCATGGAGATGATGGCATGCGCAAGGGGAACAAGAACGGAGTTACAAGTGATGATTTCAGGACTTTGAAGCCACCATAATGGGTGCATGAAGCCTTGGACGAAATATACAAGATGCCACTTCATAAATTTCGTCCCGAGGCTATTTTAGGTGCTGCGTCACCTTATTATTGGGCCAGGCCCATGTAATTTCGAAATACATAAGTATAGGCTATTTCTAGAGTCCGTATGTGTGGGGAAACAAGAGATAGGGTTGATTTCGGACCCCTCCACCAAGGGCCACGAAATTCCCCCCTCTTCCTCCATATATACAACCCTTAGGGCATCGTTTAGACTTTGGGTTTTGTTTAGATTAAAAGTTCGCCATAGCTGCAACTTCGCGTACTTCGTTTGTGTTCAACGACCAGACAAAGGCGTCACAGAACCCCACCTTGATCAATAAAGCTTTCATCTTATATTCGCAATATCCAGATTGCAATCTTAGTTTCTTGCTTGTTCTTCGTTTGCTCGCAGGAAACAGACCCTCGTGGTCAGGTTGATCGTGCTCCGGCGTGGTCAATAACCTCTCGGAGTTGGTTTAGCGATTGCTAAGGCGCGACGTCCTCGCACGTTCGTAGTCGGATCGTCAAAGTCGACTTCCACCAAAGCGATATCCATCATCTCATCGAAAGACGGGACACCTCCGCTTCTATCAAAGCTTGGAGCATAATTCTTCGCTTGCCAAGTTGTGGCAACTACCTCCATCGATGATGAACTTGACGGATCGTCCATTGATGCCGGCCTTTGTGTGGAAGATGTGGCATCGTTGATAGAGGCGAGGGTGTCCCGATCTTTCGATGAGATGATAAGTATCGATTTGGTGGAGACGACTTTGACGATCCGACTACAAACGTGCACGATGTTGCACCTTAGCAATCGCTAAACCAATCTCCTGAGGTTACTGACGATGCCGGAAGCACGGTCAGCCTGACCACGAAGGTCTATTCCTGCAAGCAATCGAAGAACAAGCAAGAATATGATAAAGCAATCTGAATATTGCAAATATATATGAGGTATTGATAATAGTGGGGATCCGGAAGCGGTCTTGATCTGGTCGTTGGACACAAACGAAGTACACGAAGTTGCAATGGCTAACTTTTAACTAAACAAATCCCAACGAAAAGCTACTAGATGGATCTACTTATATAGGAGCAAGGGGTGACGGCCAAGGAGGTGGGAGGACGTCCCAAGGCATCCTAAAACTAAATCTAGGTCGTACAAGGCCAATGGGCCCAAGTGGAGGTGATGTAACACCTTTGGACTTGTAGTTTGACTCGGATTCTGCTGCAGCATCAGATTGTTTCGTCCACAACTCAACGCTCCGGACTAATTTGAAGGTGATTCCAATTGGGTTGGAAAGTGCACGAAATCTAGTTTCCAACAAAAAAAGAATCACCCAATTCGGAGTCCGTATGAAAAACTTGTGTGCGTTTTGAGTCAGGTGTGTCTGTGCAGTCCGAATCTGAATCCAGAACGTGAGAGACTTGGACTCTATCTTCTCTTGGGCCAAAAGTGACGTGAGAGAACTTTTTGGACAGCAAATAAACATCTCTTTCTTCCTTATCTTCATATGTGGATTGTACAAATGTCCCATACACCTGCAATTAGACAAAACACAAAAGTGTGTGAAGTATTTTTGTTCTGGATAACATAAATAGATTATTGAATAGTTTGCACTACAAATCACCTGACAAATATGCATATACGCAATATTTTTGGTCATATCCAAGGTAGTCATGTCCTCATCATCCTCCCCTTCTTGAAAATAAAGCCGTCCTCGGCGTTGCTTAATCTGAAATGTGGCTAACAAAAGAGACAAGGTGTACATGTTGTATATGTATATGTCATCCATTTTTACTTCCCTTGATTTTTGCATATATGACACATGAATAGATGAGTAACTTGCATAGTTTATAAAATCTAAAGCCAAAAAATTAGCACAAGAAGTAGAAGGCATGAAAATATTGCAACTCAGTTTGCACATATAAGTGAAGCTCTTATTCATTTCAAAAGATTGACAATGTTCATCATTAAACCATCCCAACATTGGTGAATAAACCTTACTTGCATCAAATTTACATGCTACAACATGCTTAAATAAGCAAACATGCAATAAGTCATTCAACACAGAATCATCACCAAGATTAGAGGTCATATCAAAATGATTAAACATTGGTTCTTTTGCATCAATAGTTAATTCAATGGGTGCACTCAAAATTGTTGGTATTTCAGTTGTTTGATCACATGGCAAAGTCAAATTATCAACGTAGTCCTCTAAAATAGGTGGTGTGATCAAAGTAGTGGGTAGCTCATTAGATGGTGCATTCAAATTGACAAGGCATTCATCATTCTCATGTAGAGATGGAAGATCAGTACCTTTTTCATTACCTCTTATGATCAACTCAGATGATGTAGCCACTCTCGGGGGCGATGTGTCACATGGTGGAGGTGATGTAGTCCTGACAACAATGGATGTGGTTGTCATAGTATGCCTAGTAGTTGAAGGAACAATCATATCAACTCTTGGAATATGCACCGTGCGCTTGTTCTCCTCGTGGCCAACACGTCGTTTTATTTCCTGTTCAGCTTTGCAAGCAAGATGAAACAAATGGTCCATAGGATAACACTCTTCATGAATTAGTATCTCTTGAATATCACGGTTTAATCCTCCCCAAAATCTATCCATAAAATCATCTTCACTTTCTTCTAAAGAGGAATGTAACAAGGTAGTTTGTAAATCATCATAATATTTTGCTACAGTTTCACTACCTTGTTTTAAGTGTTGCAACTTCTTAATCATGTCACGAGTATAATAAGTAGGGACAAAAGTATGTCGCATGGCAAGTTTCAAATCATCCCAAGTAGTAGGTATATAATCAGGGTGTAACCGACAATATTCACTCCACCAAACCAAAGCATAACCAGTGAAAGAACCAACCGCAACCTTAACCTTTTTATGTTCATCGAAATTATGGGAAGCAAATATATTTTTTATGTCAAACTCCCATTCAATATATAAAGCAGGTTTAAAACGGCCATTAAATGGTGGTATAGATACATTAACCTGATCATGTGCATTTGGATGTTTGTGCACCTCTCGTGACGGTTGTGGTATTTGCAAAAGTGGTGGCACGTCTCCCGCGATCGACAAAGCCCATGAATTGACTCTGGATCCTGTCATGATTAGTAGAACAAGAAACAAAACCCAAAAATAATGTCCTATAACTACTAGGATGTGGTGGTAAAACACTCACAGTAACGCAAATATCAATGTCTTACAAGTTCTTACCATGCAGCAGGCGGTGATCGGCAACCAGCGGTGTCAAGTAACTCCGAATATTGAGTAAAGCGATTGCCAGGGGAGCGTACGTATACACGGTGTAGAAATATGTGGAGCTGGGTTGGCTATATATGGTAGCAAAAGATTAGCAATAATCAATTCAAAGATGCAATGTTGAATAAACGCTCAACGACGGTACTGTGCTGGTCCTAGGCTAGACCGGACTAGAGACGCGAGCCTAGAACACTAATAAGGTCACGGCGTAGCACAACTAGCATCAATGAAGGATACTAAGTAGCTCTTGATAGCAAGATATAAGTGAAGATCACAACGGCAGTGAAGATAATGATGAAAAACAACTGCCAAGCAGGATATACAACAACTCTCTCTCCAACTTTCCTCTTGAAAAGTTTGAGACAATTTTCTGATAAATTCTTTCAAAGAATGCTACTAACTCAAGCTTTCCAATGCAAAAAGAATCACTCAATTCCGAGTTGATATGAGGAGTCAAAGAATTCTGAAACTGGCCTGAAAAATTGGAACAAGCTGTGTTCACGAACTTCGGAGGGCAAAAAGACCTATTTAGAAGCCGATTTTGAGGTGTCAAATATTGAACTAGCTTCTGCAACTATTTAGATGCGGCTCGTCGCTATCTTCAATTTGAGTACTCACGGAGCCAAAACGTACTTCGTATGAGGAAGATACACCTGTTTTACTCAACAGTGCGCAAAACAGATTCCAATCTGAATTCAGGTACGAGATTGATTCTAGATAGATCCAATTTATTTTCTTCTCTCTTTTTTTTTCTCACGCTTTTTTTCTTTTTCTTCTCCCTCTTTTTCTTTTTTTTTCTTTCCTTTTTTCTCTCTTTTTTTTATCTTCTTTTTCTCCCTCTTTCCAAGACAAACTAGATAAGATGCAGATTCGATCAAGCGAAGATGTGAGTGACCTCAACTATGATTATGACAATAAACAGTGCGTAGCACGTGGTGGAAATTGGTGGATGGGATGGTGGACAGCGGATGGGATAATGATGCAGCGGCTGCGTGACTAATGTGAACAGAACTCGAAACTCTAAAGGAACTAGATACTAAGACCAGCAACTCGACACGACGATGCAACCGATAATTCAACTATGCAAGCAATGAAAAGAAAATTGCAAAGGCTCAGACTGGCTTGGACCAAGGATGAATAGATCTAACTCTTTTTTGTGGCTTTTTCTTGGACAATAGGTAAGAAAATAAATCTAATCTAGGAAAACTGGAAATTCTCACCGAGCAACCTGAAAACTGATACCACTTGATAGAGGCGAGGGTGTCCCGATCTTTTGATGAGATGATAAGTATCGATTTGGTGGAGACGACTTTGACGATCCGACTACAAACGTGCACGACGTTGCGCCTTAGCAATCGCTAAACCAATCTCCTGAGGTTACTGACGATGCCGGAAGCACGGTCAGCCTGACCACGAAGGTCTATTCCTGCAAGCAATCGAAGAATGAGCAAGAATATGATAAAGCAATCTGAACATTGCAAATATATATGAGGTATTGATAATGGTGGGGATCCGGAAGCGGTCTTGATCTGGTCGTTGGACACAAACGAAGTACACGAAGTTGCAATGGCTAACTTTTAACTAAACAAATCCCAACGAAAAGCTACTAGATGGATCTACTTATATAGGAGCAAGGGGTGACGGCCAAGGAGGTGGGAGGACGTCCCAAGGCATCCTAAAACTAAATTAGGTCGTACAAGGCCAATGGGCCCAAGTGGAGGTGATGTAACACCTTTGGACTTGTAGTTTGACTCGGATTCTGCTGCAGCATCAGATTGTTTCGTCCACAACTCAACGCTCCGGACTAATTTGAAGGTGATTCCAATTGGGTTGGAAAGTGCACGAAATCTAGTTTCCAACAAAAAAAAGAATCACCCAATTCGGAGTCCGGATGAAAAACTTGTGTGCGTTTTGAGTCAGGTGTGTCTGTGCAGTCCGAATCTGAATCCAGAACGTGAGTGACTTGGACTCTATCTTCTCTTGGGCCAAAAGTGACGTGAGAGAACTTTTTGGACAGCAAATGATGAGGACATCAATACAATTGTTACACCCACAGCCCCTGCTGCTATACATACTGGACCAATTACTAGAGCTCGTGCACGCCAACTAAATTACCAGGTACTTTCGTTTCTTGGTAATGATTCTAATGTTCATGAGAATATGATGCTGCCTAAATTGGATACATTTGTTTTGCTTACAAATGAAGGGCCTAGCTTGGAGAAGGATGAACATTGGAGCAAGAACAAGCATGGAGATGATGGCATGCGCAAGGGGAACAATAACGGAGTTACAAGTGATGATTTCAGGACTTTGAAGCCACCATAATGGGTGCATGAAGCCTTGGACGAAATATACAAGATGCCACTTCATAAATTTCGTCCCGAGGCTATTTTAGGTGCTGCGTCACCTTATTATTGGGCCAGGCCCATGTAATTTCGAAATACATAAGTATAGGCTATTTTTAGAGTCCGTATGTGTGGGGAAACAAGAGATAGGGTTGATTTCGGACCCCTCCACCAAGGGCCACGAAATTCCCCCCTCTTCCTCCATATATACAGCCCTTAGGGCATCGTTTAGACTTTGGGTTTTGTTTAGATTAAAAGTTCGCCATAGCTGCAACTTCGCGTACTTCGTTTGTGTTCAACGACTAGACAGAGGCGTCACAGAACCCCACCTTGATCAATAAAGCTTTCATCTTATATTCGCAATATCCAGATTGCAATCTTAGTTTCTTGCTTGTTCTTCGTTTGCTCGCAGGAAACAGACCCTCGTGGTCAGGTTGATCGTGCTCCGGCGTGGTCAATAACCTCTCGGAGTTGGTTTAGCGATTGCTAAGGCGCGACGTCCTCGCACGTTCGTAGTCGGATCGTCAAAGTCGACTTCCACCAAAGCGAAATCCACCATCTCATCGAAAGACGGGACAGCTTTGCCTCTATGAGCAAATAAACATCTCTTTCTTCCTTATCTTCATATGTGGATTGTACAAATGTCCCATACACCTGCAATTAGACAAAACACAAAAGTGTGTGAAGTATTTTTGTTCTGGATAACATAAATAGATTATTGAATAGTTTGCACTAGAAATCACCTGACAAATATGCATATATGCAATATTTTTGGTCATATCCAAGATAGTCATGTCCTCATCAATCGTTGGTCTTCTTCTTGTTGATGTTGAAGTGTCAAGACCTTGGAGACAACAAGAGCGGGGCTCGTATCTTCATCACAAAAGACTTGATCATCTTCATCCTCGTTCACGCGCCGTTGCATGGCCACTTGCTCAATAGCTTCCATTTCATCTTCACTCATTGAGTCATAGGTGCCGTCGTCATTGAGGATCATGGTGCGCTTGTTGGTGCATTCATAGGACTTGTGGCCTCGGCCGCCGCAAGTGAAACACTTAAAGGAGCTTGTCTTGACGGTCTCATCGGTTGGAGTAGATGATGAAGCACGCGGCTTGAGGTTGCTCGTAGTAGGAGGAAGACGACTTGAACTTGTGGAAGTTTTCTTGTAACTTGACTTGTCGTCGTTGCTTGGAGAAGGCTTGGTTGATGTCGAAGTTGGAGTAGTTGTTGAAGCTTGGTTGTTGAAGAAGCCGTGTGTCTTGTAGGAGTACTTGGCGTACTTGAGGTCATCTTGCATTTGACGTTCCGCCTTTGTAGCTTGATGCACGAGCTCAATGAGGTTGGAGTAGGGTTGGAAGTCGGCGATCTTCTTGATGGGATGATTGAGTCCATTCAAGAATCGTGCCATTGTTTGCTCATCATCTTCCGTGACATTGGCTCGAATCATGGCAATCTCCATTCCTTGTAGTATTCTTCAACACTCTTTGTTCCTTACTTGAGGAGTTGTAGCTTCTTGAAGAGATCGCGGTTGTAGTAGGTTGGCACAAAACATGCTCGCATGACATCCTTCATTTGAGCCCAAGTGGTGATTGGAGGTTCATCTCTTGTTTGTCGGCGCTCAAGGACTTGTTCCCACCATATGAGCACATAGTCTTGGAACTCAAGTGAAGCCATAGCGATCTTCTTCTCTTCTTCAAAGTTGTGCAAACGAAAGATTTTGTCGACCTTCAATGCCCATGAGAGGTACTCTTCCGGATCATTGCTTCCATTGAACTTGGGCATTGTGAACTTGAGCTTGCCATAGTGTTGCTCTTCATTGTGTTGTTGGCGATGGTGATGATGACGTCCTTGGCGTGGAGGGTATTCATCCTCATGTTGCTCTTGGCGCGGAGGAAGTCCATGATCAACTTGCTCTTGTTGAACTTGAGGTTGAGGGGGAGCTTGACGAGCTTGAGGAGCAGCTTGTGGAGCTTGACGTTGCACACGTGGCAGGTAGTTCCTCTCTTGGATTTCTTCTCGAAGAGCTTCCTCTTGATTGCGCCGTTCGCGATTGCGGTTGGCGATGGCTCGACTTGATTCTTGAAGGGCACGTTGCGCCTCAAGCGCTTGCGCTTCTCGTTGTTGTTGTTGAAGACGTTGAGCCTCGGCGTCTTGTTCTTCTTGGTGTAGACGCGCTCGTTCTTCTTCTTGGCGCCGAAGTCGTTGCCGTTCTTGAGCTTGAGCAAAAGCCACTTGGTTTGATTGATGATGAGGGACTTGCTCATCGTCTTGCTCTTGTGAATGCTTGTCATGTAGCGGGTTGCGAGGTGCATGACGGTCTTGATGCGCGGCTCGTCGAAGAATGGTCGAAGACGGTGTACTTGAGCCGGAGAAGGTGTCATCGGGGTGTCGACTCGAGCGGCTCTGTCTTGAGGAGGAAGAAGTGGAATGATGCTGGTTACTCATCAAGGCGCGGATCTCGTCCATTCTTGCATCATTTTCTTGCTTGTGAGTGATGAGGACATCAATACAATTGTTACACCCACAGCCCCTGCTGCTATACATACTGGACCAATTACTAGAGCTCGTGCACGCCAACTAAATTACCAGGTACTTCCGTTTCTTGGTAATGATTCTAATGTTCATGAGAATATGATGCTGCCTAAATTGGATACATTTGTTTTGCTTACAAATGAAGGGCCTAGCTTGGAGAAGGATGAACATTGGAGCAAGAACAAGCATGGAGATGATGGCATGCGCAAGGGGAACAAGAACGGAGTTACAAGTGATGATTTCAGGACTTTGAAGCCACCATAATGGGTGCATGAAGCCTTGGACGAAATATACAAGATGCCACTTCATAAATTTCGTCCCGAGGCTATTATAGGTGCTGCGTCACCTTATTATTGGGCTAGGCCCATGTAATTTCGAAATACATAAGTATAGGCTATTTTTAGAGTCCGTATGTGTGGGGAAACAAGAGATAGGGTTGATTTCGGACCCCTCCACCTAGGGCCACGAAATTCCCCCCTCTTCCTCCATATATATATAGCCCTTAGGGCATCGTTTAGACTTTGGGTTTTGTTTAGATTAAAAGTTCGCCATAGCTGCAACTTCGCGTACTTCGTTTGTGTTCAACGACCAGACAAAGGTGTCACAGAACCCCACCTTGATCAATAAAGCTTTCATCTTATATTCGCAATATCCACATTGCAATCTCAGTTTCTTGCTTGTTCTTCGTTTGCTCGCAGGAAACAGACCCTCGTGGTCAGGTTGATCGTGCTCCGGCTTGGTCAATAACCTCTCGGAGTTGGTTTAGCGATTGCTAAGGCGCGACGTCCTCGCACGTTCGTAGTCGGATCGTCAAAGTCGACTGCCACCAAAGCGATATCCATCATCTCATTGAAAGACGGGACACCTTTGCCTCTATCAAGTGGTATCAGATTTCCAGGTTGCTCGGTGAGATTTTACAGTTTTTTGTAGTTTAGATCGAGTCTGTTCTTCATACCTACAGTCCACGAAAAAGCCACAAAAAAAATTAGGGTTAGTTCATCATATCCGAACCAATCTGAGCCTTTGCATAACCTTTTTAGGGTTTTGCTTTGTTGAATTTGCGGTTGCATCATCGTGTCTAGTTGCTGGTCTTAGAGTCTAGTCTTTTAGAGTTTCGAGTTCTGGTCATAAGTTGTCACGCCGCCGCCGCACCATCATCATCGCCCCTGCCATCTACCACCACCGCTTATCCGCCACCGCTCTGAATCCGTATCCATATACCACCACCAATCCGTGTCCATATACCACCACCGATCCATATCCATATACTACCACCGCTACCACCACCGCTGCCATATACCACCACCATATATCCACCACCAATCCGAGTTCCTTGCATATTAGGTTTGTTTTCGGGATCCATCTAATTTCCGATTCGTGTTTCCTTGTGTGAGTAGGTTTCGGATTCCAGCAATCTTTTCCCGTCCGTAGAAGAGGTTGGTTTCCAAAAAAAAAGAGTCCGGAAACCACCCTCCGTTTAGGCCCAAAATTTTTGGAAAACACACTTGACAAAAAAATTTCTGGCTATCCTATTTTTAGGTGTTTCTAAGCGTATTGAGACAGTCGCCGTTATAGAAAGTTTTTTTTTACCCGTTTCCAGTTTTTGGGTCCGGGCAGTCAAAAAAAAATTTGGTCACAAAAATTTCGTGCCCATCCTGTCAGTTTGACCTGGGAAGAGTTTTGAGACACTCGCCCTTATAGTGATTTTTCGCAAAAAAAAAGAGCAGCGCAAAAAAAAAGAAGCAGCGCAAAAAAAAGAGCGAAAAAAAAATCGAGAGTGTGCTTTTCCCTTGTTTACGTGCAGCGCCGTGATTTTGTTAGTGTTCTAGGCTCGCGTCTCTAGCACGGTCTAGCCTAGGACCAGCACAGTACCGTCGTTGAGCGTTTATTCAACTTTGCATCTCTGAATTGATTATTGCTGACCCTTTTTGCTACCATATTATAAGCCTTCCCAGCTCCACATACATCTACGTCGTGCGTTTGACTTTCCCTGGTAATCGCTCTATCCAAGCTTTGAGAAGTTTTGACTACAACGGTTGCCGATCACCACCTGCTGCTGGGTAAGAACTGGTAAGAATTTGAGGTTTGCTTGACGGGTTTGTGATACACCACCACAACTTCTTAGTAGTCTGTAGGATCATATTCTTGTGTGTTTCTATTGCTGCTAACCATGCCAGGATCACAAGCCGACGAGATTGACTGGGAGAACTTATCGAACAAGGAGCTTCATGATAAGTTTCAGCAAATGATGACTGAACAGGTGCAAGATGTGCTGAACAATTTTGAAGAGGCCATGGAGAAGATTACTGGCCTTGAGAAGACGTTCGAAACAAAGCTCGATAACAGATTTAATGAACTGCTTGCGCGTCTTCCACCACCGGCTGCACCTGTCGCACCTCTGCAACAACAACAACTACGCCCCCTTCCGAATCAGTATGGACGAGCACAGCGTGTTCCTATTGAGCCAGGACAAAATTCTGGTGCCGCTGCTACTGCTGTTGGTGTTTCTTTGGCTCCTGCTACTGCTGCTGCTGGTACCCAGGAGGATGATGATTATGTTGGAGATTATGAGGATGAGGTTGATCAAAATCCGAACTACGTGCAGCCACCAGCACCACCACCACCAGGTCGACCTCAGGTATATATTCGTAATGGTAGGCCTACACCACCACCTCAGGTACGAGATGATGTCCATATTCCTAAACTGAAATTGAATATTCCACCATTTGAGGGTAGATATGTTCCTGATATATATCTTACTTGGGAGTTAGAAACAGAACAACGTTTTACATGTTTACAATATCCCGAGGAGAGACGGGTTGCTGCTGCTGTTTGTGCTTTCACTAGTTTTGCATGTGTCTGGTGGTCTGAACATTGTAGATTATATCCTATTCCAACTACTTGGGCTGCTTTGAAAACCGCTATGCGTACGCGTTGGGTTCCACCATATTATCAACGTGAATTGCTTCAAAAATTGCAGCGTTTAAGACAAGGAAAAAATTATGTAGAAGAATATTATCAGGAATTACAAACTGGCATGATTCGATGTGGTATTGTTGAGGAGAATGAAGCTATGCTTGCACGTTTTCTGGGTGGATTAAATAGAGAGATTCAGACCATTCTAGACTATAAGGAGTATACTAATATCACTCGTTTATTCCATCTTGCTTGTAAAGCTGAACGTGAAGTGCAGGATCGACAAGCATTGGCGCGAACTAACTTTTCTGCAGGCCGACCTTCCTCATGGACGCCGCGTGCATCTTTTACTTCAACTGCACCAGCACCTCAATCAGGTGCCTCCTACAGCCGTGATACAAGAAAACAGGAACAACCACCATTATCTGCCAAGAGCGCACCTGCCGGGCCTGCACAGAGTTCTTCTTCCAGGGCATCAATATGGCACACAAGTGATATTTTTTGTCGTCGTTGTAAGGGAGGAGGTCATTATGCGAGAGAATGCAAATCTCCGCGTGTGATGATTGCGACCGCAGATGGTGGATATGAGTCCGCTAGTGACTATGATGAGGAGACATTGGCTCTTATTACACGTGAAGAACATGGTGGAGATGATTCTGATCATGAGACGCAATACATGGCTCCTGAAGACGCTGACAGGTACGAATGTTTAGTTGCTCAACGTGTTTTGAGTGTGCAGGTCACACAAGCTGAGCAAAATCAGAGGCACAATTTGTTCCATACCAAGGGAGTTGTGAAGGAACGTTCTGTGCGCGTCATAATAGACGGAGGGAGCTGCAACAACTTGGCTAGCATGGAGATGGTGGAGAAGCTTTCTCTCACCACAAGACCACATCCACATCCTTACTACATCCAATGGTTCAACAACAGCGGCAAGGTTAAGGTAACACGTACTGTTCGTGTGCATTTTAGTATCTCTACATATGCTGATTATGTTGATTGTGATGTGACGAGGACATGGCTACCTTGGATATGACCAAAAATATTGCATATATGCATATTTGTCAGGTGATCTCTAGTGCAAACTATTCAATAATCTATTTATGTTATCCAGAACAAAAAAACTTCACACACTTTTGTGTTTTGTCTAATTGCAGGTGTATGGGACATTTGTACAATCCACATATGAAGATAAGGAAGAAAGAGATGTTTATTTGCTGTCCAAGAAGTTCTCTCACGTCACTTTTGGCCCAAGAGAAGATAGAGTCCAAGTCTCTCACGTTCTGGATTCAGATTCGGACTGCACAGATACACCTGACTCAAAACGCACACAAGTTTTTCATACGGACTCCGAATTGGGTGATTCTTTTTTTGTTGGAAACTAGATTTCGTGCACTTTCCAACCCAACTGGAATCACCTTCAAATTCGTCCGGAGCGTTGAGTTGTGGACGAAACAATCTGATGCTGCAGCAGAATCCGAGTCAAACTACAAGTCCAAAGGTGTTACATCACCTCCACTTGGGCCCATTGGCCTTGTACGACCTAGATTTAGTTTTAGGCTGCCTTGGGACGTCCAACCTCCTTGGCCGCCACCCCTTGCTCCTATATAAGTAGATCCATCTAGTAGCTTTTCCTGGAGATTTGTTTAGTTAAAAGTTAGCCATTGCAACTTCGTGTGCTTCGTTTGTGTCCAACGACCAGACCAAGACCACTTTTCGGATCCCCACCATTATCAATACTTCATACATATTCGCGATATTCAGATTGCTTTTATCATATTCTTGTTTGTTCTTCGATTGCTTGCAGGAATAGACCTTCGTGGTCAGGTTGATCGTGCTCCGGCGTGGTCAAAAACCTCTCGGAGTTGGTTTAGCGATTGCTAAGGCACAACGTCGTTGCACATTTGTAGTCGGATCGTCAAAGTCGTCTCCACCAAATCGATAGTTATCATCTCATCGAAAGATCGGGACCCTCGCCTCTATCATGATGTGGTAACTATGCAAGCATGTTCCCTATTACTTGGTAGACCATGGCAATTTGATAAAAATTCTGTACACCATGGTAGAAACAATCACTATACTCTTGTTCATAAGGATAAAAATATTACTTTGCTTCCTATGACTCCTGATTCCATTTTGAAAGATGATATTAATAGAGCTAATAAAGCAAAACAGGAGAAGAATAAGAGTGAAAATCAGATTGTGGCAAAAGAATTTGAGCAACAAATGAAGCCTAATAATAAACCATCTAGTGTTGCTTCTGAAATTAAATTGAAAAGTGCATGTTTATTTGCCAGCAAATCTGATATTGATGAGCTAGATTTCAGCAAATCTGTTTGCTATGCTTTTGTGTGCAAAGAGGCATTATTTTCATTCGAGGACGTGCCTTCCTCTTTGCCTCCTGCTGTCACTAACATTTTGCAGGAGTTCGCTGACGTTTTTCCACAAGACGTGCCACCGGGATTACCGCCTATTCGAGGGATTGAGCATCAGATTGACTTAATTCCCGATGCTTCACTGCCAAACCGTGCACCATACCGTACCAATCCAGAGGAGACGAAGGAGATTATGCGTCAAGTACAAGAGCTTCTCGACAAAGGTTATATACGCGAATCCCTTAGTCCTTGTGCTGTTCCTATTATTCTAGTGCCGAAAAAGGATGGTACATCACGTATGTGTGTTGATTGTAGAGGCATTAATAATATTACTATTCGTTATCGTCATCCTATTCCTAGGCTAGATGATATGCTTGATGAATTGAGTGGCTCTACAATATTCTCCAAAGTTGATTTGCGTAGTGGATACCATCAAATTCGTATGAAATTGGGAGATGAATGGAAAACAGCATTTAAAACTAAGTTTGGATTATATGAGTGGTTAGTCATGCCTTTTGGGTTAACTAATGCGCCTAGTACTTTCATGAGACTAATGAACGAAGTTTTACGTGCTTTCATTGGAATTTGTGGTAGTCTATTTTGATGATATACTGATTTATAGCAGATCTTTGGAAGAACATTTGGAACATTTACGTGCTGTTTTTATTGCTCTACGTGATGCACGTTTGTTTGGTAACCTTGGGAAGTGCACCTTTTGCACCGACCGAGTATCTTTTCTTGGCTATGTTGTTACTCCACAGGGAATTGAAGTTGACAAAGCCAAGATTGAAGCTATTGAGAGTTGGCCGCAGCCCAAAACGGTCACACAAGTGAGGAGTTTTCTTGGCCTCGCTGGATTCTATAGGCGTTTTGTGAGAGATTTCAGCACCATTGCTGCACCTCTCAACGAGCTTACAAAGAAGGATGTGCCTTTTGTTTGGGGTACCGCACAGGAAGAAGCCTTCACGGTATTGAAAGATAAGTTGACACATGCTCCTTTACTCCAACTTCCTGATTTTAATAAGACTTTTGAGCTTGAATGTGAGGCTAGTGGAATTGGATTAGGAGGTGTGTTATTACAAGATGGCAAACCTGTTGCATACTTTTCTGAAAAATTGAGTGGGCCTAGTCTGAATTATTCTACTTATGATAAAGAATTATATGCTCTTGTTCGGACTTTAGAAACATGGCAACATTATTTATGGCCCAAAGAATTTGTTATACATTCTGATCATGAATCTTTGAAACATATTAAAAGTCAAGCTAAACTGAATCGTAGACATGCTAAATGGGTTGAATTCATTGAGACTTTCCCTTATGTCATTAAACACAAGAAGGGAAAAGAAAATGTTATTGCTGATGCATTGTCTCGTCGCTATACTATGCTTTCACAACTTGACTTCAAAATATTTGGTTTGGAGACCATCAAAGATCAATATGTGCATGATGCTGATTTTAAAGATGTAATGCAGAATTGCAAAGAAGGAAGAATGTGGAACAAGTTTGTTGTTAACGATGGATTTGTGTTTCGTGCTAACAAGCTATGCATTCCAGCTAGCTCCGTTCGTCTTTTGTTGTTGCAGGAGGCGCATGGAGGAGGATTAATGGGACACTTTGGCGTGAAGAAGACGGAGGACGTACTTGCTACACATTTCTTTTGGCCAAAGATGAGACGGGATGTTGAGCATTTTATTGCTCGATGCACTACATGTCAAAAAGCTAAGTCACGACTCAATCCTCATGGTTTATATATGCCTTTGCCTGTACCTAGTGTTCCTTGGGAGGATATATCTATGGACTTTGTTTTAGGTTTACCTCGAACAAAGAAGGGGAGGGATAGCATATTTGTTGTCGTGGATAGATTCTCGAAAATGGCACACTTTATACCATGTCATAAAAGCGATGATGCTGTTAATGTTACTGATTTGTTCTTTCGTGAAATTATTCGCTTGCATGGTGTGCCAAATACTATTGTTTCAGATCGTGATACTAAATTTCTTAGCCACTTTTGGAGATGTTTATGGGCTAAGTTGGGGACTAAACTGCTTTCTAGTACTACTTGTCACCCCCAAACTGATGGACAAACTGAAGTAGTCAATAGAACGTTGTCTACTATGCTTAGGGCTGTTTTGAAGAATAATAAGAAAATGTGGGAGGAATGCTTGCCTCATATTGAATTTGCTTATAATCGTTCATTGCATTCTACTACTAAGATGTGCCCTTTTGAAGTTGTGTATGGTTTCCTACCTCGTGCACCTATTGATTTGTTGCCTCTTCCATCTTCGGAGAAGGTTAATTTTGATGCTAAACAACGTGCTGAATTGATTTTAAAAATGCATGAGTTAACTAAGGAAAACATTGAGCGTATGAATGCTAAATATAAACTTGCTGGAGATAAGGGTAGAAAACATGTTGTGTTTGCACCTGGAGATCTTGTTTGGTTACATTTGCGTAAGGATAGATTTCCTGATTTGCGCAAATCAAAGTTAATGCCACGTGCTAATGGTCCCTTTAAGGTGTTAGAGAAAATAAATGATAATGCATATAAACTGGAGCTGCCTGCAGATTTTGGGGTTAGTCCCACTTTTAACATTGCAGATTTGAAGCCTTATTTGGGTGAGGAAGATGAACTTCCGTCGAGGACGACTTCATTTCAAGAAGGGGAGGATGATGAGGACATCAATACAATTGTTACACCCACATCCCCTGCTGCTATACATACTGGACCAATTACTAGAGCTCGTGCACGCCAACTAAATTACCAGGTACTTTCGTTTCTTGGTAATGATTCTAATGTTCATGAGAATATGATGCTGCCTAAATTGGATACATTTGTTTTGCTTACAAATGAAGGGCCTAGCTTGGAGAAGGATGAACATTGGAGCAAGAACAAGCATGGAGATGATGGCATGCGCAAGGGGAACAAGAACGGAGTTACAAGTGATGATTTCAGGACTTTGAAGCCACCATAATGGGTGCATGAAGCCTTGGACGAAATATACAAGATGCCACTTCCTAAATTTCATCCCGAGGCTATTTTAGGTGCTGCGTCACCTTATTATTGGGCCAGGCCCATGTAATTTCGAAATACATAAGTATAGGCTATTTTTAGAGTCCGTATGTGTGGGGAAACAAGAGATAGGGTTGATTTCGGACCCCTCCACCAAGGGCCACGAAATTCCCCCCTCTTCCTCCATATATACAGCCCTTAGGGCATCGTTTAGACTTTGGGTTTTGTTTAGATTAAAAGTTCGCCATAGCTGCAACTTCGCGTACTTCGTTTGTGTTCAACGACCAGACAAAGGCGTCACAGAACCCCACCTTGATCAATAAAGCTTTCATCTTATATTCGCAATATCCAGATTGCAATCTCAGTTTCTTGCTTGTTCTTCGTTTGCTCGCAGGAAACAGACCCTCGTGGTCAGGTTGATCGTGCTCCGGCATGGTCAATAACCTCTCGGAGTTGGTTTAGCGATTGCTAAGGCGCGACGTCCTCGCACGTTCGTAGTCGGATCGTCAAAGTCGACTTCCACCAAAGCGAAATCCATCATCTCATCGAAAGACGGGACACCTTTGCCTCTATCACTCTTTGCCTCCTGCTGTCACTAACATTTTGCAGGAGTTCGCTGACGTTTTTCCACAAGACGTGCCACCGGGATTACCGCCTATTCGAGGGATTGAGCATCAGATTGACTTAATTCCCGGTGCTTCACTGCCAAACCGTGCACCATACCGTACCAATCCAGAGGAGACGAAGGAGATTATGCGTCAAGTACAAGAGCTTCTCGACAAAGGTTATATACGCGAATCCCTTAGTCCTTGTGCCGTTCCTATTATTCTAGTGCCGAAAAAGGATGGTACATCACGTATGTGTGTTGATTGTAGAGGCATTAATAATATTACTATTCGTTATCGTCATCCTATTCCTAGGCTAGATGATATGCTTGATGAATTGAGTGGCTCTACAATATTCTCCAAAGTTGATTTGCGTAGTGGCTACCATCAAATTCGTATGAAATTGGGAGATGAATGGAAAATAGCATTTAAAACTAAGTTTGGATTATATGAGTGGTTAGTCATGCCTTTTGGGTTAACTAATGCACCTAGTACTTTCATGAGATTAATGAACGAAGTTTTACGTGCTTTCATTGGACGATTTGTGGTAGTTTACTTTGATGACATATTGATTTATAGCAGATCTTTGGAAGAACATTTGGAACATTTACGTGTTGTTTTTATTGCTCTACGTGATGCACGTTTGTTTGGTAACCTTGGGAAGTGCACCTTTTGCACCGACCGAGTATCTTTTCTTGGCTATGTTGTTACTCCACAGGGGATTGAAGTTGATAAAGCCAAGATTGAAGCTATTGAGAGTTGGCCGCAGCCCAAAACGGTCACACAAGTGAGGAGTTTTCTTGGCCTCGCTGGATTCTATAGGCGTCTTGTGAGAGATTTCAACACCATTGCTGCACCTCTCAATGAGCTTACAAAGAAAGATGTGCCTTTTCTTTGGGGTACCGCACAGGAAGAAGCCTTCACGGTATTGAAAGATAAGTTGACACATGCTCCTTTACTCCAACTTCCTGATTTTAATAAGACTTTTGAGCTTGAATGTGATGCTAGTGGAATTGGATTAGGAGGTGTGTTATTACAAGATGGCAAACCTGTTGCATACTTTTCTGAAAAATTGAGTGGGCCTAGTCTGAATTATTATACTTATGATAAAGAATTATATGCTCTTGTTCGGACTTTAGAAACATGGCAACATTATTTATGGCCCAAAGAATTTGTTATACATTCTGATCATGAATCTTTGAAACATATTAAAAGTCAAGCTAAACTGAATCGTAGACATGCTAAATGGGTTGAATTCATTGAGACTTTCCCTTATGTCATTAAACACAAGAAGGGAAAAGAAAATGTTATTGCTGATGCATTGTCTCGTCGCTATACTATGCTTTCACAACTTGACTTCAAAATATTTGGTTTGGAGACCATCAAAGATCAATATGTGCATGATGCTGATTTTAAAGATGTAATGCAGAATTGCAAAGAAGGAAGAATGTGGAACAAGTTTGTTGTTAACGATGGATTTGTGTTTCGTGCTAACAAGCTATGCATTCCAGCTAGCTCCGTTCGTCTTTTGTTGTTGCAGGAGGCGCATGGAGGAGGATTAATGGGACACTTTGGCGTGAAGAAGACGGAGGACGTACTTGCTACACATTTCTTTTGGCCAAAGATGAGACGAGATGTTGAGCGTTTTATTGCTCGCTGCACTACATGTCAAAAAGCTAAGTCACGACTCAATCCTCATGGTTTATATATGCCTTTGCCTGTACCTAGTGTTCCTTGGGAGGATATATCTATGGACTTTGTTTTAGGTTTACCTCGAACAAAGAAGGGGAGGGATAGCATATTTGTTGTCGTGGATAGATTCTCGAAAATGGCACACTTTATACCATGTCATAAAAGCGATGATGCTGTTAATGTTGCTGATTTGTTCTTTCGTGAAATTATTCGCTTGCATGGTGTGCCAAATACTAGTGTTTCAGATCGTGATACTAAATTTCTTAGCCACTTTTGGAGATGTTTATGGGCTAAGTTGGGGACTAAACTGCTTTTTAGTACTACTTGTCACCCCCAAACTGATGGACAAACTGAAGTAGTCAATAGAACGTTGTCTACTATGCTTAGGGCTGTTTTGAAGAATAATAAGAAAATGTGGGAGGAATGCTTGCCTCATATTGAATTTGCTTATAATCGTTCATTGCATTCTACTACTAAGATGTGCCCTTTTGAAGTTGTGTATGGTTTCCTACCTCGTGCACCTATTGATTTGTTGCCTCTTCCATCTTCGGAGAAGGTTAATTTTGATGCTAAACAACGTGCTGAATTGATTTTAAAAATGCATGAGTTAACTAAGGAAAACATTGAGCGTATGAATGCTAAATATAAACTTGCTGGAGATAAGGGTAGAAATCATGTTGTGTTTGCACCTGGAGATCTTGTTTGGTTACATTTGCGTAAGGATAGATTTCCTGATTTGCGCAAATCAAAGTTAATGCCACGTGCTGATGGTCCCTTTAAGGTGTTAGAGAAAATAAATGATAATGCATATAAACTTGAGCTGCCTGCAGATTTTGGGGTTAGTCCCACTTTTAACATTGCAGATTTGAAGCCTTATTTGGGTGAGGAAGATGAACTTCCGTCGAGGACGACTTCATTTCAAGAAGGGGAGGATGATGAGGACATCAATACAATTGTTACACCCACAGCCCCTGCTGCTATACATATTGGACCAATTACTAGAGCTCGTGCACGCCAACTAAATTACCAGGTACTTTCGTTTCTTGGTAATGATTCTAATGTTCATGAGAATATGATGCTGCCTAAATTGGATACATTTGTGTTGCTTACAAATGAAGGGCCTAGCTTGGAGAAGGATGAACATTGGAGCAAGAACAAGCATGGAGATGATGGCATGCGCAAGGGAAACAAGAACGGGGTTACAAGTGATGATTTCAGGACTTTGAAGCCACCATAATGGGTGCATGAAGCCTTGGACGAAATATACAAGATGCCACTTCATAAATTTCGTCCCGAGGCTATTTTAGGTGCTGCGTCACCTTATTATTGGGCCAGGCCCATGTAATTTCGAAATACATAAGTATAGGCTATTTTTAGAGTCCGTATGTGTGGGGAAACAAGAGATAGGGTTGATTTCGGACCCCTCCACCAAGGGCCACGAAATTCCCCCCCCCCTCTTCCTCCATATATACAGCCCTTAGGGCATCGTTTAGACTTTGGGTTTTGTTTAGATTAAAAGTTCGCCATAGCTGCAACTTCGCGTACTTCATTTGTGTTCAACGACCAGACAAAGGCGTCACAGAACCCCACCTTGATCAATAAAGCTTTCATCTTATATTCGCAATATCCAGATTGCAATCTCAGTTTCTTGCTTGTTCTTCGTTTGCTCGCAGGAAACAGACCCTCGTGGTCAGGTTGATCGTGCTCCGGCGTGGTCAATAACCTCTCGGAGTTGGTTTAGCGATTGCTAAGGCGCGACGTCCTCGCACGTTCGTAGTCGGATCGTCAAAGTCGACTGCCACCAAAGCGATATCCATCATCTCATCGAAAGACGGGACACCTTTGCCTCTATCAGTGAGAGTCGAACTTGTCGTCGAAGTAGTCTCTTGTACGTTGCTCGGAGAGTCGCAAGTCAGTGGCGAGGTTGTCGATGCGGTCGCTCATAGCTTGTTGCTCTTGGTGTAACGCCCTCTGAGCACCAAAGAGGTGGCTCTTTGTGACGAATGATGACATGTCGTCGCCGTTCTCGATGAGAGGTGGATTTGTAGAAGAACTTGGCCTATCCATCATACCAAGTAAAATTGTGAGTGGTAGAAGGAGAAGAACTAATACCATTGTACCTTTGACCTAAGTTGAAGATGAATCAAGTTCACTCAAATGTGGACAATGAAATAGCACTATTGGTACCAATCCTTGTCGATTCTCACACCTACACAAGTAAAAGCTTTTGGTGGAGCTTGGTTAGGATGGTGGCACAAAATTGATTGCAATTGTTAGCTTGACTCAAAAATGTTGAAAAGGATTCGCGAATTCGCAAATGTAACAAGTAGACCAAGCAAGTAGTGGTACACGGAAACACACACGCAAATAGATAAATGGGATCGTGCAAACCAAAAGTGAGCCAAAATGTGGAATCCACGAAAATGCTCTTGTTGCACAATACTAGAGAGACGCTAGCACGATTGCACAATAGGCGGATACGGAGCTTGTGCACAACCTACTAGGCAAAAATGCAACGATCTCTATCCCAAGTATGCTATATGTATGGTATTTCGGTGCAATGATCCAAGATGATCTTATATGACAATCTTAATGTTGTATGGTGCTATGCTTCTTGTTCATAAGCTCTTTGCTTATCTTTCCTCTTTGTTTAAAAGCTTGAGTCGCTCTTTCTCTTTTGAGCTCTTTTCTTATGCAAACTTCACGAACCAAGATAGCAATTGTGTATGCGATGACAACTTTGTGACACACAAGTTGATTCCGAGATATGCACCACGATTATATGTATTATATGGGGTATGCTTACTAATGTGCACAAGTCACGTTGCCGGCAATACTCAATGGCTAGTCTCGATGGGTAAGCAACGCAAAAGATGGTATATGATGGTTATCAATGCAATTGCAAGGTATGATAAAGATGTCGTCGAAGTTACCGTCCATAGAGAAAATGAGTAGTCGACGAAAATGAGCGGTAGTTGTTGATGTCGCACCGCGCCTAAATAGCCGAAACACAAAAGGACACGGAAATCTCACTCAAATTCTCGAACCCAAAGTCGAATGGTAGTACGGAGGTTGTGTTGCTGGGGTTTGGCAGGTGGAAGTGGTGGTGGTTGGGGTGGGGAGGTATGTAGGTGGTGGTGGTGGTGGTGGTGGAGGAGGACTGCAAAACTGCAGTTTCGGCAGAGGAAGCCGGATGATCCGGGCGTGTCCGGATGATCCGGGTCGGAGTCTGGATGATCCGGGCAGGTCAATCTCGCTCGGGAACTGCTCGGGAAGAACACGAAAACGGGGAGAAATTTGACGATTTCGCGGATTTTGGATGGATTTCGAGGGGAAGAAGGTGGGGAAAAGCAAGATCCACGAGTTACACACCGAATCCACGGATCAAAATCAACAAAACATCATCAAAACTAACAAATCACAAAAAAAATTGGGGCTATTTTTGGTGGGGATTTTCGGATTTAGGACGAAATCAACAAAATCAAGCTAGAAAACAAAGGGTAGGGGCTCCAAAAACGTGATCAACGTGGCTCATGACACCATATGATGTAGGGTGGAACCCGATAGCGTCGATCTTTCACGTTTGGCGTGGATCCTACGGGGAATCACGAAGAACACACGGAAGCACAACGGGAAACACGGGGAAAAACGAGAGAGAATCACTCAACCAACAAGGAATCGATCACACAAGTGCTAGATCATCGAATACATAGAGTAACATATGATCCACAATCAACAAAGGGAAAGGATACAACAAAATCGTTCTTCTCCTAGAGGAGGCCTTGATGTTCTTCCCTAAAGAGGGGTCTTGAATCCGCTTGGGGATCTTCTCCGGAGAGGTCCTGATCTCCGAGGAAAAGTATCCAAGGTGATGAGCAAAGGCTCTCACACAAATATGAGCTAATCCAATGCTAAATCTCAAAAGGAGGAGGAGGAGTCCTATTTATAGGCTAGGGGGTCGAAGGGGTACACGGGCACAGCCCAACACGCGCACACAGGCGCTGGCCGGATGATCCGGGTCCGAAGCCGGATGATCCGGGCTGGTCCGGATGGTCCGGGTGGAGGCCCGGATGATCCGGAGACTCGGCTGGTGGAGGCGCAGGGCCGGATGTCCGGCTGGCGGTCCGGACGTCCGGGCAGGGTCCGGATGATCCGGGACGGGGTCCGGATGATCCGGCTTCAGGGGGGGAGGCTTCTGTAGTCTTCGGTTGAATTAGCCGGATCGTCCGGATGGGGGTCCGGATCGTCCGGGCTCTGTCCGGATCGTCCGGGCTCTGTCCGGATCATCCGGGCCGCCGTCCGGATCGTCCGGCCAGTCTGGTCCTTGGCGCTTTTCCTCTCCGTCTTCACGTATGTCTTCCGCTTCCGGTTCTCCTTGCTCCCTAGCTTCTTCACGGTGAAGCCCTTGGTACCTGAGTATGCATAGCGTTTCCGTTTGAGGTAGTAACCATGTCTCATGTGAATCGAAAGGGAATTGAGAGAGGATAGATGTCACCTCGGTTTCGAGAGCTCTTGCACGTGCTCGAGTCATAGGTCCAAGTGGTGTTGTAGAGGATGTAGATGCGTCCATGGGGATGATCATGGGATGCTCCGCATCACGTACACTTGAGATGATGTCGCACTCACAATCTGAGGTGTGGCTGCTCTAGTAGGTGCAACGGTGGAGGAATCAACCGATGGTAGTGAGCATGAATTAGAATAGTAGTTGTTGTAGTCTCCCAATGCATCCTCCTGTAACTGTCTCTCAAAGGTACAAGCACGAACATACATACCAGTAATGCAATGAGGAATATACCTAAATCTTGCCTGAATATCGTGGTTCAAACCACCAAAAAATCTATTCATTGTATCATCCTCAGATTCTTCTATGTCACAATGATGCATATAAGATTTGAACTCTTGGTAGTAAGCATGAACAATGTTATTGCCTTGTTTAAATTGTTCAAATTTGCGAAGCAATTCACGACGATAGTAAGGAGGGAAAAATTGTTGTCTCATTACATGTTTCAAATCTTTCCAAGTTGTGGGTTGGTTATCAATGTTTTTCTTACAATGCACACTCCACCAAACAGAAGCAAAACCAGTAAATGCTCTAGTGGCAGCTTGTACTCGCTCAAGTTCAGAAAAGTCATGGTAACTAAAAACTTGTTCTACTTCAAGCTCCCAATCTAGATAAAAAGCAGGATTAAATCTACCCTCAAATGATGGTAAAGAGATAACCTGACCATGTGCTTGTGTGTGTTGTCCCAACTCTCGCTATGGTGAAGATGTGTTCGTTGTCCAAGAACTTCTTTCTCCGGAACCTGTCATGATTAGTAGAAACAAGAAACAAAATTCGAGAATAATGTTCCTATGAACAACTAGGATGTGTTTGTAACGTGCTCACAGTCAAGCAAATATCAATATCTTATAAGTTCTTACCATGCGACAGGTGGTGACAGGCAACCAGCAGTGTCAAATAACTCTGAAGATTGTGTAAAGCGATTGCCAGGGGAACGTACGTATACACGATGTACAAATATGTGGAGCTGGGTTGGCTATATGGTAGCAAAAGATTAGCAATAATTAATTCAAAGATGCAATGTTGAATAAACACTCAACGACGGTACTGTGCTGGTCCTAGGCTAGACCGGACTAGAGACGCGAGCCTAGAACACTAATGAGGTCACGGCATAGCACAACTAGCATCAATGAAGGATAAGTAGCTCTGGACAGCAAGATATAAGTGAAGATCACGACGGCAGTAAAGATAATGATGAATAACAACTGCCAAGCAGGATATATAACAACTCTATCTCCAACTTTTCTCTGAAAAAGTTTGCTACTAACTCAAGCTTTCCAATGCAAAAAGAATCACTCAACTCCGAATTGATATGAGGAGTTAAAGAATTCTAAAACTGGCCTGAAAAACGGGAACAAACTGTATGCGCGAACTTCGGAGGGCAAAAAGATCTATTTAGAAGCTGATTTTGAGACGCCAAATATTGAACAAGCTTTTGCAACTATTCAGATGCGTCTAGTCGCTAGCTTTAATTTGAGTACTTGTGGAGCTAAAACGGAGTTCGTATGAGGAAGTTATGCCTTTTTTACTGAACAGTGCACAAAACAGATTCCAGTCCGAATTCAACTACGAGGTTGAGTCTAGATAGGTCCGAATTTTGTTTTTTTTTCTCTTCTCTTTTTTTTCTCACACTTTTTTTTACCTTTTTCTCTCTTTTTTTCTCTCTGATGCCACTTGATAGAGGCGGGGTGTCCCGATCTTTCGATGAGAGGATAACTATCGATTTGGTGGAGATGACTTTGACGATCCGACTACAAACGTGCACGACGTTGCGCCTTAGCAATCGCTAAACCAACTTCGAGAGGTTATTAACCACGCCGGAGCATAATCAACCTGACCACGAAGGTATATTCCTGCAAGCAATCAAAGAACAAGCAAGAATATGATAAAAGCAATCTGAATATTGCGAGTATATATGAAGTATTGATAAAGGTGGGGATCCGTAAGCGGTCTTGGTCTGGTCGTTGGACACAAACGAAGTACACGAAGTTGCAATGGCTAACTTTTAACTAAACAAATCCCAAGGGAAAAGCTACTAGATGGATCTACTTATATAGGAGCAAGGGTGGCGGCCAAGGAGGTGGGAGAACGTCCCAAGGCATCCTAAAACCAACCCTAGGTCGTACAAGGCTCATGGGCCCAAGAGGAGGTGATGCAACACCTTTGGACTTGTTGTTTGACTCGGATTCTGCTGCAGCATCTGATTCTTTCGTTGATATCGCAATGCTCAGGACGAATTTGAAGGTGAATCCAATTGGGATGGAAAGAGCACAAAATCTAGATTCCAACAAAAAAAGAATCACCCAATTCGAAGTCCGTATGAAAAAGTTGTTGGCGTTTTGAGTCAGGTATGTCTGTGCAGTCCGAATCTGAATCCAGAACGTGAGAGACTTGGACTCTATCTTGGCCCAAAAGTGACGTGAGAGAACTTTTTGAACAACTCTTAAACATCTCTTTCTCCCTTATGTTCATATGTGAATTGTACAAATGTCCCATACACCTGCAATTAGACAAAACACAAAAGTATGTGAAGTATTTTTGTTTTGGATAACATAAATAGATTATCGAATAGTTTGCACTAGAAATCACCTGACAAATATGCATGTATGCAATATTTTTGGTTGTATCCAAGGTAGTCATGTCCTCATCACCGTGTCGGACCCACAAGTACACAAACTGCTCACGACGAGTGTGCGAATCCAGAAAATACTCCTAGGTTGCGCCAGGAGGCCCGGAGTACCCTCAAATACGGCCTTAAGCAGGACTTTTGGCCCTGAAAGACAAAGAACATCATTCGTCGCTGTTTTTCAGACAAGTTTCTGCACCCATTGGCACTTCCTTTTGAAGGAAATTCGAGAGATTGTGTTGCTTATAGACATTAGCCCCCCTGGTAGGGACAAATGTAACTTTCTGCAGATGCTCTATGATCCGGGCAATCTCATTTGGCCGAAAATTGAAGAAAATCCAGCGGCTATATGCCTTATTCTCCTTGTTTTCGCCGGATGGCATGCTGTAACTCATGCGCGCGAAAGCCAAGAACAAAAGGGCATTCCTGGCGTCGGTCAATATATATGTGGAAACATATCTCCACTATAGAGGACAAGAAATTTTGGGGTGGTTAAGCAAAAAGCGCACGGGAAAATGAAGTACTTTCAAGGACTGCCATAGAATAGACAGATGTTCACTAAAACGGTCATAATTTTGTCATTCGGAGTCCGTGTCAGACCCACAAGTACGAAAACTGCTCGCGGCGAGCGTGCGAATCCAAAAAATACTCCCCGCTTGCGCCAGGAGGCCTGGAGTACCCTCAGATATGGCCTTAAGCAGGACTTTTTGGCCCTGAAAGACAAAGAACATCATTCGTCGCTGTTTTTCAGACAAGTTTCTGAACCCATTGGCACTTCCTTTTGAAGGAAATTCCCGAGATTATGTTGCTTATAGACATTAGCCCCCTGGTAGGGACAAACGTACCTTTCTACGGATGCTCTATGATCCGGGCAATCTCATTTGGCCGTAAATTGAAGAAAATCAAGCGACTATATGCCTTATTATCCTTGTTTTCGCCGGATGGCATGCTGTAACTCATGCGCGTGAAAGCCAAGAACAAAAAGGCATTCCTGGCATCAGTCAATATATATGTGGAAACGATATCTCCACTATAGAGGACAAGAAATTTTGGGGCGGTTAGGCAAAAAGTGCACGGGAAAATGAAGAACTTTCAAGGACTGCCATAGAACGGACAGATGTTCACTAAAACGGTCATAATTTTGTCATTCGGAGTCCGTGTCAGACCCACAAGTACGCAAACTGCTCGCGGCGAGCGTGCGAATCCAGAAAATACTACCCTCTTGCGCCAGGAGGCCCGGAGTACCCTCAAATACGGCCTTAAGCATGACTTTTTGGCCCTGAAAGTCAAAGAACATCATTCGTCGCTGTTTTCACACAAGTTTCTTAACCCATTGGCACTTCATTTTGAAGGAAATTCGAGAGATTATGTTGCTTATAGACATTAGCCCCCTGGTAGGGACAAACGTACCTTTCTACACCTGCTCTATGATCCGGGCAATCTTATTTGGCTGTAAATTGAAGAAAATCCAGTGGCTATATGCCTTATTCTCCTTGTTTTCGCCGGATGGCATGCTGTAACTCATGCGCGTGAAAGCCAAGAACAAAAAGGCATTCTTGGCATCGGTAAATATATATGTGGAAACGATATCTCCAGTATAGAGGACAAGAAATTTCGGGGCGGTTAGGCAAAAAGCGCACGGGAAAAGGAAGTACTTTCAAGGACTGCCAAAGAACGGACCGATGTTCACTAAAACGGTCATAATTTTGTCATTCGGAGTCCCTGTCGGACCCACGAGTACTCAAACTGCTCGCGGCGAGCGTGTGCATCCAGAAAATACTGCCTGCATGCACCAGGTGGTACGGAGTACCCTCAAATACGGCCTTAAGCAGGACTTTTTGGCCCTGAAAGTCAAAGAACATCATTTATCATTGTTTTTCACACAAGTTTCTGAATACATTGGCACTTCCTTTTGAAGGAAATTCGAGAGATTATGTTGATTATAAACATTAGCCCCCCTGGTAGGGACAAACGTACCTTTCTGCAGATGCTTTATGATCTGGGCAATCTCATTTGGTCGTAAATTGAAGAAAATCCAGCGGCCATATGCCTTGTTCTCCTTGTTTTCGCCGGATGGCATGCTGTAACTCATGTGCGTGAAAGCCAAGAACAAAAGGGCATTCCTGGCATCGGTCAATATATATGTGGAAACGATATATCCACTATAGAGGACAAGCAATTTTGGGGCGGTTAGGCAAAAAGCGCATGGGAAAATGAAGAACTTTCAAGGACTGCCATAGAACGGACAGATGTTCACTAAAACTGATGAGGACATGACTACCTTGGATATGACCAAAAATATTGCATATATGCATATTTGTCAGGTGATTTCTAGTGCAAACTATTCAATAATCTATTTATGTTATCCAGAACAAAAATACTTCACACACTTTTGTGTTTTGTCTAATTGCAGGTGTATGGAACATTTGTACAATCCACATATGAAGATAAGGAAGAAAGAGATGTTTATTTGCTGTCCAAAAAGTTCTCTCACGTCACTTTTGGCCCAAGAGAAGATAGAGTCCAAGTCTCTCACGTTCTGGATTCAGATTCGGACTGCACAGACATACCTGACTCAAAACGCACACAAGTTTTTCATACGGACTCCGAATTGGGTGATTCTTTTTTTTGTTGGAAACTAGATTTCGTGCACTTTCCAACCCAATTGGAATCATCTTCAAATTCGTCCGGAGCGTTGAGTTGTGGACGAAACAATCTGATGCTGCAGCAGAATCCGAGTCAAACTACAAGTCCAAAGGTGTTACATCACCTCCACTTGGGCCCATTGGCCTTGTACGACCTAGATTTAGTTTTAGGCTGCCTTGGGACATCCTCCCACCTCCTTGGCCGCCACCCCTTGCTCCTATATAAGTAGATCCATCTAGTAGCTTTTCCTTGGGATTTGTTTAGTTAAAAGTTAGCCATTGCAACTTCGTGTACTTCGTTTGTGTCCAACGACCAGACCAAGACCGCTTCCGGATCCCCACCATTATCAATACTTCATATATATTTGCAATATTCAGATTGCTTTATCATATTCTTGCTCGTTCTTCGATTGCTTGCAGGAATTGACCTTCGTGGTCAGGCTGACCGTGCTTCCAGCATCGTCAGTAACCTCAAGAGATTGGTTTAGCGATTGCTAAGGCGCAACGTTGTGCACGTTCGTAGTCGGATTGTAAAAGTCGTCTCCACCAAATCGATAGTTATCATCTCATCGAAAGATCGGGACACCCCCGCCTCTATCAAGTGGTATCAGTTTTCAGGTTGCTCGGTGAGAATTTCCAGTTTTTCCTAGATTAGATTTATTTTCTTACCTATTGTCCAAGAAAAAGCCACAAAACAAAAGTTAGATCTATTCATCCTTTGTCCTAGCCAGACTGAGCCTTTGCAATTTTCTTTTCATTGTTTGCATTATTGAATTATCAGTTGCATCGCCGTGTCGAGTTGCTGGTCTTAGTGTCTAGTTCCTTTAGAGTTTCGAGTTCTGTTCACATTAGTCACGCAGCCGCTGCATCATTATCACATCCGCTGTCCACCATCCCATCCACCAATTTCCACCATGTGCTACGCACTGTTTATTTTCATAATCATAGTTGAGGTCACTCACATCTTCGCCTGATCGAATCTGCATCTTATCTAGTTTGTCTTGGAAAGAGGGAGAAAAAGAAGATAAAGAAAAAAAAAGAGAGAAAAAAGGAAAGAAAAAAAAAGAAAAAGAGGGAGAAGAAAAAAAATTGGATCTATCTAGAATCAATCTCGTACCTGAATTCGGATTGGAATCTGTTTTGCGCACTGTTCAGTAAAACAGGTGTATCTTCCTTATACGAAGTCAGTTTTGGCTCCGTGAGTACTCAAATTGAAGATAGCGACGAGCCACATCTAAATAGTTGCAGAAGCTAGTTCAATATTTGACAACTCAAAATCGGCTTCTAAATAGGTCTTTTTGCCCTCCGAAGTTCGTGAACACAACTTGTTCCAATTTTTCAGGCCAGTTTTAGAATTCTTTGACTTCTCATATCAACTCGGAATTGAGTGATTCTTTTTGCATTGGAAAGCTTGAGTTAGTAGCATTCTTTGAAAGAATTTATCAGAAAATTGTCTCAAACTTTTCAAGAGAAAAGTTGGAGAGAGAGTTGTTGTATATCCTGCTTGGCAGTTGTTTTTCATCATTATCTTCACTGCCGTTGTGATCTTCACTTATATCTTGCTGTCAAGAGCTACTTAGTATCCTTCATTGATGATAGTTGTGCTACGCCGTGACCTCATTAGTGTTCTAGGCTCGCGTCTCTAGTCTGGTCTAGCCTAGGACCAGCACAGTACCGTCATTGAGCGTTTATTCAACATTGCATCTTTGAATTGATTATTGCTAATCTTTTGCTACCATATATAGCCAACCTAGCTCCACATATTTCTACACCGTGTATACATACGCTCCCCTGGCAATCGCTTTACTCAATATTCGGAGTTACTTGACACCGTTAGTTGCCGATCACCGCCTGCTGCATGGTAAGAACTTGTAAGACATTGATATTTGCTTTACTGTGAGCGTTTTACCACCACATCCTAGTAGTTATAGCAACATTATTTTTGGGTTTTGTTTCTTGTTCTACTAATCATAACAGGATCCAGAGTCAATTCATGGGCTTTGTCGATCGCGGGAGACGTGCCACCACGTTTGCAAATACCACAACCGTCACGAGAGGTGCACAAACATCCAAATGCACATGATCAGGTTAATGTATCTATACCACCATTTAATGGCCGTTTTAAACCTGCTTTATATATTGAATGGGAGTTCGACATAAAAAATATATTTGCTTCCCATAATTTCAATGAACATAAAAAGGTTAAGGTTGCGGTTGGTTCTTTCACTGGTTATGCTTTGGTTTGGTGGAGTGAATATTGTCGGTTACACCCTGATTATATACCTACCACTTGGGATGATTTGAAACTTGCCATGCGACATACTTCCGTCCCTGCTTATTATACTCGTGACATGATTAAGAAGTTGCAACACTTAAAAGAAGGTAGTGAAACTGTAACAAAATATTATGATGATTTACACACTACCTTGTTGCATTCCTCTTTAGAAGAAAGTGAAGATGATTTTATGGATAGATTTTGGGGAGGATTAAACCATGATATTCAAGAGATACTAATTCATGAAGAGTGTTATCCTATGGACCATTTGTTTCATCTTGCTTGCAAAGCTGAACAGGAAATAAAACGATGTGTTGGCCACGAGGAGAACAAGCGCACGGTGCATATTCCAAGAGTTGATATGATTGTTCCTTCAACTACTAGGCATACTATGACAACCACATCCGTTGTTGTCAGGACTACATCACCTCCACCATGTGACACATCGCCCCCGAGAGTGGCTACATCATCTGAGTTGATCATAAGAGGTAATGACAAAGGTACTGATCTTCCATCTCTACATGAGAATGATGAATGCCTTGTCAATTTGAATGCACCATCTGATGAGCTACCCACTACTTTGACACACCACCTATTTTAGAGGACTACGTTGATAATTTGACTTTGCCATGTGATCAAACAACTGAAATACCAACAATTTTGAGTGCACCCATTGAATTAACTATTGATGCAAAAGAACCAATGTTTAATCATTTTGATATGACCTCTAATCTTGGTGATGATTCTGTGTTAAATGACTTATTGCATGTTTGCTTATTTAAGCATGTTGTAGCATGTAAATTTGATGCAATTAAGGTTTATTCACCAATGTTGGGATGGTTTAATGATGAACATTGTCAATCTTTTGAAATGAATAAGAGCTTCACTTATATGTGCAAACTGAGTTGCAATATTTTCATGCCTTCTACTTCTTGTGCTAATTTTTTGGCTTTAGATTTTATGAACTATGCAAGTTACTCATCTATTCATGTGTCATATATGCAAAAATCAAGGGAAGTAAAAATGGATGACATATACATATACAACATGTACACCTTGTCTCTTTTGTTAGCCACATTTCAGATTAAGCAACGCCGAGGACGGCTTTATTTTCAAGAAGGGGAGGATGATGAGGACATGACTACCTTGGATATGACCAAAAATATTGCATATATGCATATTTGTCAGGTGATTTCTAGTGCAAACTATTCAATAATATATTTATGTTATCCAGAACAAAAATACTTCACACACTTTTGTGTTTTGTCTAATTGCAGGTGTATGGGACATTTGTACAATCCACATATGAAGATAAGGAAGAAAGATATGTTTATTTGCTGTCCAAAAAGTTCTCTCACGTCACTTTTGGCCCAAGAGAAGATAGAGTCCAAGTCTCTCACGTTCTGGATTCAGATTCGGACTGCACAGACACACCTGACTCAAAACGCACACAAGTTTTTCATACGGACTCCGAATTGGGTGATTCTTTTTTTGTTGGAAACTAGATTTCGTGCACTTTCCAACCCAATTGGAATCATCTTCAAATTCGTCCGGAGCGTTGAGTTGTGGACGAAACAATCTGATGCTGCAGCAGAATCCGAGTCAAACTACAAGTCCAAAGGTGTTACATCACCTCCACTTGGGCCCATTGGCCTTGTACGACCTAGATTTAGTTTTAGGCTGCCTTGGGACGTCCTCTCACCTCCTTGGCCGCCACCCCTTGCTCCTATATAAGTAGATCCATCTAGTAGCTTTTCCTTGGGATTTGTTTAGTTAAAAGTTAGCCATCGCAACTTCGTGTACTTCGTTTGTGTCCAACGACCAGACCAAGACCGCTTCCGGATCCCCACCATTATCAATACTTCATATATATTTGCAATATTCAGATTGCTTTATCATATTCTTGCTCGTTCTTCGATTGCTTGCAGGAATTGACCTTCGTGGTCAGGCTGACCGTGCTTCCAGCATCGTCAGTAACCTCAAGAGATTGGTTTAGCGATTGCTAAGGCGCAACGTTGTGCACGTTCGTAGTCGGATTGTCAAAGTCGTCTCCACCAAATCGATAGTTATCATCTCATCGAAAGATCGGGACACCCCCGCCTCTATCAAAAACGGTCATAATTTTGTCATTCGGAGTCCGTGTCGGACCCACAAGTACGCAAACTGCTCGCGACGAGTGTGCGAATCTAGAAAATACTCCCCGCTTGTGCCAGGAGGCCCGGAGTACCCTCAAATGCGGCCTTAAACAGGACTTTTTGGCCCCGAAAGACAAACAACATCATTCGTCGTTGTTTTTCAGACAAGTTTCTGAGCCCATTGGCACTTCCTTTTGAAGGAAATTCGAGAGATTATGTTGCTTATAGACATTAGCCCCCCTGGTTGGGACAAACGTACCTTTCCGCAGATGCTCTATGATCCGGGCAATCTCATTTGGCCGTAAATTGAAGAAAATCCAGCGGCTATATGCCTTATTCTCCTTGTTATCGCAAGATGGCATGCTGTAACTCATGCGCGTGAAAGCCAAGAACAAAGGGCAGTCCTGGCATCGGTCAATATATATGTGGAAACGATATCTCCACTATAGAGGACAAGAAATTTTGGGGCGGTTAGGCAAAAAGCGCACGGGAAAATGAAGTACTTTCAAGGACTACCATAGAATGGGCAGATGTTCTGATAGAGGCGGAGGTGTCCCGTCTTTCGATGAGATGGTGGATTTCGCTTTGGTGGAAGTCGACTTTGACGATCCGACTACGAACGTGCGAGGACGTCGCGCCTTAGCAATCGCTAAACCAACTCCGAGAGGTTATTGACCACGCCGGAGCAAGATCAACCTGACCACGAGGGTCTGTTTCCTGCGAGCAAACGAAGAACAAGCAAGAAACTAAGATTGCAATCTGGATATTGCGAATATAAGATGAAAGCTTTATTGATCAATGTGGGGTTCTGTGACGCCTTTGTCTGGTCGTTGAACACAAACGAAGTACGCGAAGTTGCAGCTATGGCGAACTTTTAATCTAAACAAAACCCAAAGTCTAAACGATGCCCTAAGGGCTGTATATATGGAGGAAGAGGGGGGAATTTCGTGGCCCTTGGTGGAGGGGTCCGAAATCAACCCTATCTCTTGTTTCCCCACACATACGGACTCTAAAAATAGCCTATACTTATGTATTTCGAAATTACATGGGCCTGGCCCAATAATAAGGTGACGCAGCACCTAAAATAGCCTCGGGACGAAATTTATGAAGTGGCATCTTGTATATTTCGTCCAAGGCTTCATGCACCCATTATGGTGGCTTCAAAGTCCTGAAATCATCACTTGTAACTCCGTTCTTGTTCCCCTTGCGCATGCCATCATCTCCATGCTTGTTCTTGCTCCAATGTTCATCCTTCTCCAAGCTAGGCCCTTCATTTGTAAGCAAAACAAATGTATCCAATTTAGGCAGCATCATATTCTCATGAATATTAGAATCATTACCAAGAAACGAAAGTACCTGGTAATTTAGTTGGCGTGCACGAGCTCTAGTAATTGGTCCAGTATGTATAGCAGCAGGGGCTGTGGGTGTAACAATTGTATTGATGTCCTCATCAAATTGCTTCAAAAATTGCAGCGTTTAAGACAAGGGAAAAATTCTGTAGAAGAATATTATCAGGAATTACAAACTGGCATGATTAGATGTGGTATTGTTGAGGAGAATGAAGCTATGCTTGCACATTTTCTGGGTGGATTAAATAGAGAGATTCAGACCATTTTAGACTATAAGGAGTATACTAATATCACTCGTTTATTCCATCTTGCTTGTAAAGCTGAACGTGAAGTGCAGGATCGACAAGCATTGGGGCGAACTAACTTTTCTGCAGGCCGACCTTCATCATGGACACCACGTGCATCTTCTACTTCAACTGCACCAGCACCTCCATCCGGTGCCACCTCCAGCCGTGATACAAGAAAACAGGCACAACCACCATTATCTGCCAAGAGCGCACCTGCGGGGCCTGCACAGCGTTCTTCTTCTTCCATGGCATCAACAGGGCACACAAGTGATATTATTTGTCGTCGTTGTAAGGGAGGAGGTCATTATGCGAGGGAATGCAAATCTCCGCGTGTGATGATTGCTACCGCGGATGGTGGATATGAGTCCGCTAGTGACTATGATGAGGAGACATTGGCTCTTATTACACGTGAAGAACATGGTGGAGATGATTCTGATCATGAGATGGAATACATGGCTCCTGAAGACGCTGACAGGTATGAATGTTTAGTTGCTCAACGTGTTTTGAGTGTGCAGGTCACACAAGCTGAGCAAAATCAGAGGCACAATTTGTTCCATACCAAGGGAGTTGTGAAGGAACGTTCTGTGCGCGTCATAATAGATGGAGGGAGCTGCAACAACTTGGCTAGCATGGAGATGGTGGAGAAGCTTTCTCTCACCACAAGGCCACATCCACATCCTTACTACATCCAATGGTTCAACAACAGCGGCAAGGTTAAGGTAACACGTACTGTTCGTGTGCATTTTAGTATCTCTACATATGCTGATTATGTTGATTGTGATGTGGTACCTATGCAAGCATGTTCCTTATTACTTGGTAGACCATGGCAATTTGATTAAAATTCTGTACACCATGGTAGAAACAATCACTATACTCTTGTTCATAAGGATAAAAATATTACTTTGCTTCCTATGACTCCTGATTCCATTTTGAAAGATGATATTAATAGAGCTAATAAAGCAAAACAGGAGAAGAATAAGAGTGAAAATCAGATTGTGGCAAAAGAATTTGAGCAACAAATGAAGCCTAATAATAAACCATCTAGTGTTGCTTCTGAAATTAAATTGAAAAGTGCATGTTTATTTGCCACCAAATCTGATATTGATGAGCTAGATTTCAGCAAATCTGTTTGCTATGCTTTTGTGTGCAAAGAGGCATTATTTTCATTCGAGGACGTGCCTTCCTCTTTGCCTCCTGCTGTCACTAACATTTTGCAGGAGTTCGCTGACGTTTTTCCACAAGATGTGCCACCGGGATTACCGCCTATTCGAGGGATTGAGCATCAGATCGACTTAATTCCCGGTGCTTCACTGCCAAACCGTGCACCATACCGTACCAATCCAGAGGAGACGAAGGAGATTATGCGTCAAGTACAAGAGCTTCTCGACAAAGGTTATATACGCGAATCCCTTAGTCCTTGTGCTGTTCCTATTATTCTAGTGCCGAAAAAGGATGGTACATCACGTATGTGTGTTGATTGTAGAGGCATTAATAATATTACTATTCGTTATCGTCATCCTATTCCTAGGCTAGATGATATGCTTGATGAATTGAGTGGCTATACAATATTCTCCAAAGTTGATTTACGTAGTGGATACCATCAAATTCGTATGAAATTGGGAGATGAATGGAAAACAGCATTCAAAACTAAGTTTGGATTATATGAGTGGTTAGTCATGCCTTTTGGGTTAACTAATGCACCTAGTACTTTCATGAGATTAATGAACGAAGTTTTACGTGCTTTCATTGGACGATTTGTGGTAGTTTACTTTGATGACATATTGATTTATAGCAGATCTTTGGAGGAACATTTGGAACATTTACGTGCTGTTTTTATTGCTCTACGTGATGCACGTTTGTTTGGTAACCTTGGGAAGTGCACCTTTTGCACCGACCGAGTATCTTTTCTTGGCTATGTTGTTACTCCACAGGGAATTGAAGTTGATAAAGCCAAGATTGAAGCTATTGAGAGTTGGCTGCAGCCCAAAACGGTCACACAAGTGATAGAGGCGGAGGTGTCCCGTCTTTCGATGAGATGGTGGATTTCGCTTTGGTGGAAGTCGACTTTGACGATCCGACTACGAACGTGCGAGGACGTCGCGCCTTAGCAATCGCTAAACCAACTCCGAGAGGTTATTGACCACGCCGGAGCACGATCAACCTGACCACGAGGGTCTGTTTCCTGCGAGCAAACGAAGAACAAGCAAGAAACTAAGATTGCAATCTGGATATTGCGAATATAAGATGAAAGCTTTATTGATCAAGGTGGGGTTCTGTGACGCCTTTGTCTGGTCGTTGAACACAAACGAAGTACGCGAAGTTGCAGCTATGGCGAACTTTTAATCTAAACAAAACCCAAAGTCTAAACGATGCCCTAAGGGCTGTATATATGGAGGAAGAGGGGGGAATTTCGTGGCCCTTGGTGGAGGGGTCCGAAATCAACCCTATCTCTTGTTGCCCCACACATACGGACTCTAAAAATAGCCTATACTTATGTATTTCGAAATTACATGGGCCTGGCCCAATAATAAGGTGACGCAGCACCTAAAATAGCCTCGGGACGAAATTTATGAAGTGGCATCTTGTATATTTCGTCCAAGGCTTCATGCACCCATTATGGTGGCTTCAAAGTCCTGAAATCATCACTTGTAACTCCGTTCTTGTTCCCCTTGCGCATGCCATCATCTCCATGCTTGTTCTTGCTCCAATGTTCATCCTTCTCCAAGCTAGGCCCTTCATTTGTAAGCAAAACAAATGTATCCAATTTAGGCAACATCATATTCTCATGAACATTAGAATCATTACCAAGAAACGAAAGTACCTGGTAATTTAGTTGGCGTGCACGAGCTCTAGTAATTGGTCCAGTATGTATAGCAGCAGGGGCTGTGGGTGTAACAATTGTATTGATGTCCTCATCATCCTCCCCTTCTTGAAATGAAGTCGTCCGCGACGGAAGTTCATCTTCCTCACCCAAATAAGGCTTCAAATCTGCAATGTTAAAAGTGGGACTAACCCCAAAATCTGCAGGCAGCTCAAGTTTATATGCATTATCATTTATTTTCTCTAACACCTTAAAGGGACCATCAGCACGTGGCATTAGCTTTGATTTGCGCAAATAAGGAAATCTATCCTTACGCAAATGTAACCAAACAAGATCTCCAGGTGCAAACACAACATGATTTCTACCCTTATCTCCAGCAAGTTTATATTTAGCATTCATACGCTCAATGTTTTCCTTAGTTAACTCATGCATTTTTAAAATCAATTCAGCACGTTGTTTAGCATCAAAATTAACCTTCTCCGAAGATGGAAGAGGCAACAAATCAATAGGTGCACGAGGTAGGAAACCATACACAACTTCAAAAGGGCACATCTTAGTAGTAGAATGCAATGAACGATTATAAGCAAATTCAATATGAGGCAAGCATTCCTCCCACATTTTCTTATTATTCTTCAAAACAGCCCTAAGCATAGTAGACAACGTTCTATTGACTACTTCAGTTTGTCCATCAGTTTGGGGGTGACAAGTAGTACTAAAAAGCAGTTTAGTCCCCAACTCAGCCCATAAACATCTCCAAAAGTGGCTAAGAAATTTAGTATCACGATCTGAAACAATAGTATTTGGCACACCATGCAAGCGAATAATTTCACGAAAGAACAAATCAGCAACATTAACAGCATCATCGCTTTTATGACATGGTATAAAGTGTGCCATTTTCGAGAATCTATCCACGACAACAAATATGCTATCCCTCCCCTTCTTTGTTCGAGGTAAACCTAAAACAAAGTCCATAGATATATCCTCCCAAGGAACACTAGGTACAGGCAAAGGCATATATAAACCATGAGGATTGAGTCGTGACTTAGCTTTTTGACATGTAGTGCATCGAGCAATAAAACGCTCAACATCCCGTCTCATCTTTGGCCAAAAGAAATGTGTAGCAAGTACGTCCTCCGTCTTCGTCATGCCAAAGTGTCCCATTAATCCTCCTCCATGCGCCTCCTGCAACAATAAAAGACGAACGGAGCTAGCTGGAATGCATAGCTTGTTAGCACGAAACACAAATCCATCGTTAACGACAAACTTATTCCACATTCTTCCTTCTTTACAATTCTGCATTACATCTTTAAAATCAGCATCATGCACATATTGATCTTTGATGGTCTCCAAACCAAATATTTTGAAGTCAAGTTGTGAAAGCATAGTATAGCGACGAGACAATGCATCAGCAATAACATTTTCTTTTCCCTTCTTGTGTTTAATGACATAAGGGAAAGTCTCAATGAATTCAACCCATTTAGCATGTCTACGATTCAGTTTAGCTTGACTTTTAATATGTTTCAAAGATTCATGATCAGAATGTATAACAAATTCTTTGGGCCATAAATAATGTTGCCATGTTTCTAAAGTCCGAACAAGAGCATATAATTCTTTATCATAAGTAGAATAATTCAGACTAGGCCCACTCAATTTTTCAGAAAAGTATGCAACGGGTTTGCCATCTTGTAATAACACACCTCCTAATCCAATTCCACTAGCATCACATTCAAGCTCAAAAGTCTTCTTAAAATCAGGAAGTTGGAGTAAAGGAGCATGTGTCAACTTATCTTTCAATACGGAGAAGGCTTCTTCCTGTGCGGTACCCCAAAGAAAAGGCACATCTTTCTTTGTAAGCTCATTGAGAGGTGCAGCAATGGTGCTGAAATCTCTCACAAAATGCCTATAGAATCCAGCGAGGCCAAGAAAACTCCTCACGTGTGTGACCGTTTTGGGTTGCGGCCAACTCTCAATAGCTTCAATCTTGGCTTTATCAACTTCAATTCCCTGTGGAGTAACAACATAGCCAAGAAAAGATACTCGGTCGGTGCAAAAGGTGCACTTCCCAAGGTTACCAAACAAACGTGCATCACGTAGAGCAATAAAAACAGCACGTAAATGTTCCAAATGTTCTTCCAAAGATCTGCTATAAATCAATATGTCATCAAAGTAAACTACCACAAATCGTCCAATGAAAGCACGTAAAACTTCGTTCATTAATCTCATGAAAGTACTAGGTGCATTAGTTAACCCAAAAGGCATGACTAACCACTCATATAATCCAAACTTAGTTTTAAATGCTGTTTTCCATTCATCTCCCAATTTCATACGAATTTGATGGTAGCCACTACGCAAATCAACTTTGGAGAATATTGTAGAGCCACTCAATTCATCAAGCATATCATCTAGCCTAGCAATAGGATGACGATAACGAATAGTAATATTATTAATGCCTCTACAATCAACACACATACGTGATGTACCATCCTTTTTCGGCACTAGAGTAATAGGAACAGCACAAGGACTAAGGGATTCGCGTATATAACCTTTGTCGAGAAGCTCTTGTACTTGACGCATAATCTCCTTCATCTCCTCTGGATTGGTACGGTATGGTGCACGGTTTGGCAGTGAAGCATCGGGAATTAAGTCAATCTGATGCTCAATCCCTCGAATAGGCGGTAATCCTGGTGGCACGTCTTGTGGAAAAACATCAGCGAACTCCTGCAAAATGTTAGTGACAGCAGGAGGCAAAGAGGAAGGCACGTCCTCGAATGAAAATAATGCCTCTTTGCACACAAAAGCATAGCAAACAGATTTGCTGAAATCTAGCTCATCAATATCAGATTTGGTGGCAAATAAACATGCACTTCTCAATTTAATTTCAGAAGCAACACTAGATGGTTTATTATTAGGCTTCATTTGTTGCTCAAATTCTTTTGCCACAATCTGATTTTCACTCTTATTCTTCTCCTGTTGTGCTTTATTAGCTCTTGATAGAGGCAAAGGTGTCCCGTCTTTCGATGAGATGGTGGATTTCGCTTTGGTGGAAGTCGACTTTGACGATCCGACTACGAACGTGCGAGGACGTCGCGCCTTAGCAATCGCTAAACCAACTCCGAGAGGTTATTGACCACGCCGGAGCACGATCAACCTGACCACGAAGGTCTGTTTCCTGCGAGCAAACGAAGAACAAGCAAGAAACTAAGATTGCAATCTGGATATTGCGAATATAAGATGAAAGCTTTATTGATCAAGGTGGGGTTCTGTGACGCCTTGGTCTGGTCGTTGAACACAAACGAAGTACGCGAAGTTGCAGCTATGGCGAACTTTTAATCTAAACAAAACCCAAAGTCTAAACGATGCCCTAAGGGCTGTATATATGGAGGAAGAGGGGGGGAATTTCGTGGCCCTTGATGGAGGGGTCCGAAATCAACCCTATCTCTTGTTTCCCCACACATACGGACTCTAAAAATAGCCTATACTTATGTATTTCGAAATTACATGGGCCTGGCCCAATAATAAGGTGACGCAGCACCTAAAATAGCCTCGGGACGAAATTTATGAAGTGGCGTCTTGTATATTTCGTCCAAGGCTTCATGCACCCATTATGGTGGCTTCAAAGTCCTGAAATCATCACTTGTAACTCCGTTCTTGTTTCCCTTGCGCATGCCATCATCTCCATGCTTGTTCTTGCTCCAATGTTCATCCTTCTCCAAGCTAGGCCCTTCATTTGTAAGCAAAACAAATGTATCCAATTTAGGCAGCATCATATTCTCATGAACATTAGAATCATTACCAAGAAACGAAAGTACCTGGTAATTTAGTTGGCGTGCACGAGCTCTAGTAATTGGTCCAGTATGTATAGCAGCAGGGGCTGTGGGTGTAACAATTGTATTGATGTCCTCATCATCTCTCACAAAACGCCTATAGAATCCAGCGAGGCCAAGAAAACTCCTCACTTGTGTGACCCTTTTGGGTTGCGGCCAACTCTGAATAGCTTCAATCTTGGCTTTATCAACTTCAATTCCCTGTGGAGTAACAACATAGCCAAGAAAAGATACTCGGTCGGTGCAAAAGGTGCACTTCCCAAGGTTACCAAACAAACGTGCATCACGTAGAGCAATAAAAACAGCACGTAAATGTTCCAAATGTTCCTCCAAAGATCTGCTATAAATCAATATGTCATCAAAGTAAACTACCACAAATCGTCCAATGAAAGCACGTAAAACTTCGTTCATTAATCTCATGAAAGTACTAGGTGCATTAGTTAACCCAAAAGGCATGACTAACCACTCATATAATCCAAACTTAGTTTTAAATGCTGTTTTCCATTCATCTCCCAATTTCATACGAATTTGATGGTAGCCACTACGCAAATCAACTTTGGAGAATATTGTAGAGCCACTCAATTCATCAAGCATATCATCTAGCCTAGGAATAGGATGACGATAACGAATAGTAATATTATTAATGCCTCTACAATCAACACACATACGTGATGTACCATCCTTTTTCGGCACTAGAATAATAGGAACAGCACAAGGACTAAGGGATTCGCGTATATAACCTTTGTCGAGAAGCTCTTGTACTTGACGCATAATCTCCTTCGTCTCCTCTGGATTCGTACGGTATGGTGCACGGTTTGGCAGTGAAGCACCGGGAATTAAGTCGATCTGATGCTCAATCCCTCGAATAGGCGGTAATCCCGGTGGCACATCTTGTGGAAAAACGTCAGCGAACTCCTGCAAAATGTTAGTGACAGCAGGAGGCAAAGAGGAAGGCACGTCCTCGAATGAAAATAATGCCTCTTTGCACACAAAAGCATAGCAAACAGATTTGCTGAAATCTAGCTCATCAATATCAGATTTGGTGGCAAATAAACATGCACTTTTCAATTTAATTTCAGAAGCAACACTAGATGGTTTATTATTAGGCTTCATTTGTTGCTCAAATTCTTTTGCCACAATCTGATTTTCACTCTTATTCTTCTCCTGTTGTGCTTTATTAGCTCTATTAATATCATCTTTCAAAATGGAATCAGGAGTCATAGGAAGCAAAGTAATATTTTTATCCTTATGAACAAGAGTATAGTGATTGTTTCTACCATGGTGTACAGAATTTTTATCAAATTGCCATGGTCTACCAAGTAATAAGGAACATGCTTGCATAGGTACCACATCACAATCAACATAATCAGCATATGTAGTGATAGAGGCAAAGGTGTCCCGTCTTTCGATGAGATGGTGGATTTCGCTTTGGTGGAAGTCAACTTTGTCGATCCGACTACGAACGTGCGAGGACGTCGCGCCTTAGCAATCGCTAAACCAACTCCGAGAGGTTATTGACCACGCCGGAGCACGATCAACCTGACCACGAAGGTCTGTTTCCTGCGAGCAAACGAAGAACAAGCAAGAAACTAAGATTGCAATCTGGATATTGCGAATATAAGATGAAAGCTTTATTGATCAAGGTGGGGTTCTGTGACGCCTTTGTCTGGTCGTTGAACACAAACGAAGTACGCGAAGTTGCAGCTATGGCGAACTTTTAATCTAAACAAAACCCAAAGTCTAAACGATGCCCTAAGGGCTGTATATATGGAGGAAGAGGGGGGGAATTTCGTGGCCCTTGGTGGAGGGGTCCGAAATCAACCCTATCTCTTGTTTCCCCACACATACGGACTCTAAAAATAGCCTATACTTATGTATTTCGAAATTACATGGGCCTGGCCCAATAATAAGGTGACGCAGCACCTAAAATAGCCTCGGGACGAAATTTATGAAGTGGCGTCTTGTATATTTCGTCCAAGGCTTCATGCACCCATTATGGTGGCTTCAAAGTCCTGAAATCATCACTTGTAACTCCGTTCTTGTTTCCCTTGCGCATGCCATCATCTCCATGCTTGTTTTTGCTCCAATGTTCATCCTTCTCCAAGCTAGGCCCTTCATTTGTAAGCAAAACAAATGTATCCAATTTAGGCAGCATCATATTCTCATGAACAATAGAATCATTACCAAGAAACGAAAGTACCTGGTAATTTAGTTGGCGTGCACGAGCTCTAGTAATTGGTCCAGTATGTATAGCAGCAGGGGCTGTGGGTGTAACAATTGTATTGATGTCCTCATCATCCTCCCCTTCTTGAAATGAAGTCGTCCTCGACGGAAGTTCATCTTCCTCACCCAAATAAGGCTTCAAATCTGCAATGTTAAAAGTGGGACTAACCCCAAAATCTGCAGGCAGCTCAAGTTTATATGCATTATCATTTATTTTCTCTAACACCTTAAAGGGACCATCAGCACGTGGCATTAACTTTGATTTGCGCAAATCAGGAAATCTATCCTTACGCAAATGTAACCAAACAAGATCTCCAGGTGCAAACACAACATGTTTTCTACCCTTATCTCCAGCAAGTTTATATTTTGCATTCATGCGCTCAATGTTTTCCTTAGTTAACTCATGCATTTTTAAAATCAATTCAGCACGTTGTTTAGCATCAAAATTAACCTTCTCCGAAGATGGAAGAGGCAACAAATCAATAGGTGCACGAGGTAGGAAACCATACACAACTTCAAAAGGGCACATCTTAGTAGTAGAATGCAATGAACGATTATAAGCAAATTCAATATGAGGCAAGCATTCCTCCCACATTTTCTTATTATTCTTCAAAACAGCCCTAAGCATAGTAGACAACGTTCTATTGACTACTTCAGTTTGTCCATCAGTTTGGGGGTGACAAGTAGTACTAAAAAGCAGTTTAGTCCCCAACTTAGCCCATAAACATCTCCAAAAGTGGCTAAGAAATTTAGTATCACGATCTGAAACAATAGTATTTGGCACACCATGCAAGCGAATAATTTCACGAAAGAACAAATCAGCAACATTTATAGCATCATCGCTTTTATGACATGGTATAAAGTGTGCCATTTTCGAGAATCTATCCACGACAACAAATATGCTATCCCTCCCCTTCTTTGTTCGAGGTAAACCTAAAACAAAGTCCATAGATATATCCTCCCAAGGAACACTAGGTACAGGCAAAGGCATATATAAACCATGAGGATTGAGGCGTGACTTAGCTTTTTGACATGTAGTGCAGCGAGCAATAAAACGCTCAACATCCCGTCTCATCTTTGGCCAAAAGAAATGTGTAGCAAGTACGTCCTCCGTCTTCTTCACGCCAAAGTGTCCCATTAATCCTCCTCCATGCGCCTCCTGCAACAACAAAAGACGAACGGAGCTAGCTGGAATGCATAGCTTGTTAGCACGAAACACAAATCCATCGTTAACAACAAACTTGTTCCACATTCTTCCTTCTTTACAATTATGCATTACATCTTTAAAATCAGCATCATGCACATATTGATCTTTGATGGTCTCCA
>NC_057798.1:360704279-360785366 GCF_018294505.1 Triticum aestivum | reverse complement strand
TTTTTGACTGCCCGGACCCAAAAACTGGAAACGGGTCAAAAAAAACTTCCTATAATGGCACCTGTCTCAAAACACTCAGAAACACCTAAAAATAGGATAGCCAGAAAATTTTTCGAAAAATGCGTTTTCGAAAAATTTTGGGCCTAAACGGAGCGTGGCTACCCGACAAGGAAACTCTAATATGACAAGAACTTCGGATTGGTGGTGGATATATGGTGGTAGATGGCAGCGGTGGTGGTATATGACAGTTGTGGTGGTATATGGATACGGATTCGAAGCGGTGGCGGATAAGCGGTGGTGGTAGATGGCAGGGGTGATGATGATGGTGCGGCGGCGGCGTGACAACTTATGACCAGAACTCGAAACTCTAAAAGACTAGACTCTAAGACCAGCAACTAGACACGACGATGCAACCGCAAATTCAACAAAGCAAAACCCTAAAAAGATTATGCAAAGGCTCAGATTGGTTCGGATATGATGAACTAACCCTAATTTTTTTTTTGTGGCTTTTTCGTGGACTGTAGGTATGAAGAACAGACTCGATCTAAACTACAAAAAACTGTAAAATCTCACCGAGCAACCTGGAAATCTGATACCACTTGATAGAGGCAAAGGTGTCCCGTCTTTCGATGAGATGGTGGATTTCGCTTTGGTGGAAGTCGACTTTGACGATCCGACTACGAACGTGCGAGGACGTCGCGCCTTAGCAATCGCTAAACCAACTCCGAGAGGTTATTGACCACGCTGGAGCACGATCAACCTGACCACGAAGGTCTGTTTCCTGCGAGCAAACGAAGAACAAGCAAGAAACTAAGATTGCAATCTGGATATTGCGAATATAAGATGAAAGCTTTATTGATCAAGGTGGGGTTCTGTGACGCCTTTGTCTGGTCGTTGAACACAAACGAAGTACGCGAAGTTGCAGCTATGGCGAACTTTTAATCTAAACAAAACCCAAAGTCTAAACGATGCCCTAAGGGCTGTATATATGGAGGAAGAGGGGGGGAATTTCGTGGCCCTTGGTGGAGGGGTCCGAAATCAACCCTATCTCTTGTTTCCCCACACATACTGACTCTAAAAATAGCCTATACTTATGTATTTCGAAATTACATGGGCCTGGCCCAATAATAAGGTGACGCAGCACCTAAAATAGCCTCGGGACGAAATTTATGAAGTGGCGTCTTGTATATTTCGTCCAAGGCTTCATGCACCCATTATGGTGGCTTCAAAGTCCTGAAATCATCACTTGTAACTCCGTTCTTGTTCCCCTTGCGCATGCCATCATCCCCATGCTTGTTCTTGCTCCAATGTTCATCCTTCTCCAAGCTAGGCCCTTCATTTGTAAGCAAAACAAATGTATCCAATTTAGGCAGCATCATATTCTCATGAACATTAGAATCATTACCAAGAAACGAAAGTACCTGGTAATTTAGTTGGCGTGCACGAGCTCTAGTAATTGGTCCAGTATGTATAGCAGCAGGGGCTGTGGGTGTAACAATTGTATTGATGTCCTCATCATCCTCCCCTTCTTGAAATGAAGTCGTCCTCGACGGAAGTTCATCTTCCTCACCCAAATAAGGCTTCAAATCTGCAATGTTAAAAGTGGGACTAACCCCAAAATTTGCAGGCAGCTCAAGTTTATATGCATTATCATTTATTTTCTCTAACACCTTAAAGGGACCATCAGCACGTGGCATTATGATAGAGGCAAAGGTGTCCCGTCTTTCGATGAGATGGTGGATTTCGCTTTGGTGGAAGTCGACTTTGACGATCCGACTACGAACGTGCGAGGACGTCGCGCCTTAGCAATCGCTAACCCAACTCCGAGAGGTTATTGACCACGCCGGAGCACGATCAACCTGACCACGAAGGTCTGTTTCCTGCGAGCAAACGAAGAACAAGCAAGAAACTAAGATTGCAATCTGGATATTGCGAATATAAGATGAAAGCTTTATTGATCAAGGTGGGGTTCTGTGACGCCTTTGTCTGGTCGTTGAACACAAACGAAGTACGCGAAGTTGCAGCTATGGCGAACTTTTAATCTAAACAAAACCCAAAGTCTAAACGATGCCCTAAGGGCTGTATATATGGAGGAAGAGGGGGGGAATTTCGTGGCCCTTGGTGGAGGGGTCCGAAATCAACCCTATCTCTTGTTTCCCCACACATACGGACTCTAAAAATAGCCTATACTTATGTATTTCGAAATTACATGGGCCTGGCCCAATAATAAGGTGACGCAGCAACTAAAATAGCCTCGGGACGAAATTTATGAAGTGGCATCTTGTATATTTCGTCCAAGGCTTCATGCACCCATTATGGTGGCTTCAAAGTCCTGAAATCATCACTTGTAACTCCGTTCTTGTTCCCCTTGCGCATGCCATCATCTCCATGCTTGTTCTTGCTCCAATGTTCATCCTTCTCCAAGCTAGGCCCTTCATTTGTAAGCAAAACAAATGTATCCAATTTAGGCAGCATCATATTCTCATGAACATTACAATCATTACCAAGAAACGAAAGTACCTGGTAATTTAGTTGGCGTGCACGAGCTCTAGTAATTGGTCCAGTATGTATAGCAGCAGGGGCTGTGGGTGTAACAATTGTATTGATGTCCTCATCAAACAAGCATGGAGATGATGGCATGCGCAAGGGGAACAAGAACGGAGTTACAAGTGATGATTTCAGGACTTTGAAGCCACCATAATGGGTGCATGAAGCCTTGGACGAAATATACAAGATGCCACTTCATAAATTTCGTCCCGAGGCTATTTTAGGTGCTGCGTCACCTTATTATTGGGCCAGGCCCATGTAATTTCGAAATACATAAGTATAGGCTATTTTTAGAGTCCGTATGTGTGGGGAAACAAGAGATAGGGTTGATGTCGGACCCCTCCACCAAGGGCCACGAAATTCCCCCCTCTTCCTCCATATATACAGCCCTTAGGGCATCGTTTAGACTTTGGGTTTTGTTTAGATTAAAAGTTCGCCATAGCTGCAACTTCGCGTACTTCGTTTGTGTTCAACGACCAGACAAAGGCGTCACAGAACCCCACCTTGATCAATAAAGCTTTCATCTTATATTCGCAATATCCAGATTGCAATCTTAGTTTCTTGCTTGTTCTTCGTTTGCTCGCAGGAAACAGACCCTCGTGGTCAGGTTGATCGTGCTCCGGCGTGGTCAATAACCTCTCGGAGTTGGTTTAGCGATTGCTAAGGCGCGACGTCCTCGCACGTTCGTAGTCGGATCGTCAAAGTTGACTTCCACCAAAGCGAAATCCACCATCTCATCGAAAGACGGGACACCTTTGCCTCTATCAAAAAAATCACTATAATGGCGAGTGTCTCAAAACTCTTCTTAGCTCAAACTGACAGGATGGGCACGAAATTTTTTCGACCAATTTTTTTTTTTTGACTGCCCGGACCCAAAAACTGGAAACGGGTCAAAAAAAACTTCCTATAATGGCACCTGTCTCAAAACACTCAGAAACACCTAAAAATAGGATAGCCAGAAATTTTTTCGAAAAATGCGTTTTCGAAAAATTTTGGGCCTAAACGGAGCGTGGCTACCCGACTCTTTTTTTTTCCGAAACCTACTCCGGCAAGGAAACACGAATCGGAATCTAGAGGGATCTCGAAAACAAACCTAATATGACAAGAACTCGGATTGGTGGTGGATATATGGTGGTAGATGGCAGCGGTGGTGGTATATGACAGTTGTGGTGGTATATGGATACGGATTCGAAGCGGTGGCGGATAAGCGGTGGTGGTAGATGGCAGGGGTGATGATGATGGTGCGGCGGCGGCGTGACAACTTATGACCAGAACTCGAAACTCTAAAAGACTAGACTCTAAGACCAGCAACTAGACACGACGATGCAACCGCAAATTCAACAAAGCAAAACCCTAAAAAGATTATGCAAAGGCTCAGATTGGTTCGGATATGATGAACTAACCCTAAATTTTTTTTTTGTGGCTTTTTCGTGGACTGTAGGTATGAAGAACAGACTCGATCTAAACTACAAAAAACTGTAAAATCTCACCGAGCAACCTGGAAATCTGATACCACTTGATAGAGGCAAAGGTGTCCCGTCTTTCGATGAGATGGTGGATTTCGCTTTGGTGGAAGTCGACTTTGACGATCCGACTACGAACGTGCGAGGACGTCGCGCCTTAGCAATCGCTAAACCAACTCCGAGAGGTTATTGACCACGCCGGAGCACGATCAACCTGACCACGAAGGTCTGTTTCCTGCGAGCAAACGAAGAACAAGCAAGAAACTAAGATTGCAATCTGGATATTGCGAATATAAGATGAAAGCTTTATTGATCAAGGTGGGGTTCTGTGACGCCTTGGTCTGGTCGTTGAACACAAACGAAGTACGCGAAGTTGCAGCTATGGCGAACTTTTAATCTAAACAAAACCCAAAGTCTAAACGATGCCCTAAGGGCTGTATATATGGAGGAAGAGGGGGGGGAATTTCGTGGCCCTTGATGGAGGGGTCCGAAATCAACCCTATCTCTTGTTTCCCCACACATACGGACTCTAAAAATAGCCTATACTTATGTATTTCGAAATTACATGGGCCTGGCCCAATAATAAGGTGACGCAGCACCTAAAATAGCCTCGGGACGAAATTTATGAAGTGGCGTCTTGTATATTTCGTCCAAGGCTTCATGCACCCATTATGGTGGCTTCAAAGTCCTGAAATCATCACTTGTAACTCCGTTCTTGTTTCCCTTGCGCATGCCATCATCTCCATGCTTGTTCTTGCTCCAATGTTCATCCTTCTCCAAGCTAGGCCCTTCATTTGTAAGCAAAACAAATGTATCCAATTTAGGCAGCATCATATTCTCATGAACATTAGAATCATTACCAAGAAACGAAAGTACCTGGTAATTTAGTTGGCGTGCACGAGCTCTAGTAATTGGTCCAGTATGTATAGCAGCAGGGGCTGTGGGTGTAACAATTGTATTGATGTCCTCATCAGCTCTATTAATATCATCTTTCAAAATGGAATCAGGAGTCATAGGAAGCAAAGTAATATTTTTATCCTTATGAACAAGAGTATAGTGATTGTTTCTACCATGGTGTACAGAATTTTTATCAAATTGCCATGGTCTACCAAGTAATAAGGAACATGCTTGCATAGGTACTACATCACAATCAACATAATCAGCATATGTAGAGATACTAAAATGCACACGAACAGTACGTGTTACCTTAACCTTGCCGCTGTTGTTGAACCATTGGATGTAGTAAGGATGTGGATGTGGTCTTGTGGTGAGAGAAAGCTTCTCCACCATCTCCATGCTAGCCAAGTTGTAGCAGCTCCCTCCGTCTATTATGACGCGCACAGAACGTTCCTTCACAACTCCCTTTGGTATGGAACAAATTGTGCCTCTGATTTTGCTCAGCTTGTGTGACCTGCACACTCAAAACACGTTGAGCAACTAAACATTCATACCTGTCAGCGTCTTCAGGAGCCATGTATTGCGTCTCATGATCAGAATCATCTCCACCATGTTCTTCACGTGTAATAAGAGCCAATGTCTCCTCATCATAGTCACTAGCGGACTCATATCCACCATCCGCGGTAGCAATCATCACACGCGGAGATTTGCATTCCCTCGCATAATGACCTCCTCCCTTACAACGACGGCAAATAATATCACTTGTGTGCCCTGTTGATGCCATGGAAGAAGAAGAACGCTGTGCAGGACCCGCAGGTGTGCTCTTGGAAGATAATGGTGGTTGTGCCTGTTTTCTTGTATCACGGCTGGAGGTGGCACCGGATGGAGGTGCTGGTGCAGTTGAAGTAGAAGATGCACGTGGTGTCCATGATGAAGGTCGGCCTGCAGAAAAGTTAGTTCGCCCCAATGCTTGTCGATCCTGCACTTCACGTTCAGCTTTACAAGCAAGATGGAATAAACGAGTGATATTAGTATACTCCTTATAGTCTAGAATGGTCTGAATCTCTCTATTTAATCCACCCAGAAAACGTGCAAGCATAGCTTCATTCTCCTCAACAATACCACATCTAATCATGCCAGTTTGTAATTCCTGATAATATTCTTCTACAGAATTTTTCCCTTGTCTTAAACGCTGCAATTTTTGAAGCAATTCACGTTGATAATATGGTGGAACCCAACGCGTACGCATAGCAGTTTTCAAAGCAGCCCAAGTAGTTGGAATAGGATATAATCTACAATGTTCAGACCACCATACACATGCAAAACTAGTGAAAGCACAAACAGCAGCAGCAACTCGTCTCTCCTCAGGATATTGTAAACATGTAAATCGTTGTTCGGTTTCTAACTCCCAAGTAAGATATATATTAGGAACATATCTACCCTCAAATGGTGGAATATTCAATTTCAGTTTAGGAATATGGACATCATCTCGTACCTGAGGTGGTGGTGCAGGCCTACCATTACGAATATATACCTGAGGTCGACCTGCTGGTGGTGGTACAGGTGGCTGCACGTAGTGTTGATTTTGATCAACCTCATCCTCATAATCTCCCACATAATCATCCTCCTCCGCATGAGCAGCAGGAGCCACAGAAGTATCAACAACAGCACCAACAGTTTGGCCAAACGCAAGAGGAACACGGCTTGCTCGGCGGAGGTCTGCTTCGCGACGTGGAGGTAGTCGTTGTTGTTGTTGTTGGAGAGGTGCGTTAGGTGCAGCGGGTGGTGGTGGTGGAAGACGCGCGAGCAATTCATTAAACTTGTTATCGAGCTTTGTTTCGAACGTCTTCTCAAGGCCAGTGATCTTCTCCATGGCCTCTTCAAAATTGTTCAGCACATCTTGCACCTGTTCAGTCATCATTTGCTGAAACTTATCATGAAGCTCCTTGTTCGATAAATTCTCCCAGTCAATCTCGTCGGCTTGTGATCCTGGCATGGTTAGCAGCAATAGAAACACACAAGAATATGATCGTACAGACTACGAACAAGTGGTGGTGGTGGGTGTCACAAATCCGTCAAGCAAATCTCAAATTCTTACCAGTTCTTACCCAGCAGCAGGCGGTGATCGGCAACCTTTGTAGTCAAAAACTCTCAAAGCTTGGATAGAGCGATTACCAGGGAGAGTCAAACGCACGACGTAGATGTATGTGGAGCTGGGAAGGCTTATAATATGGTAGCAAAAAGGGTCAGCAATAATCAATTCAGAGATGCAAAGTTGAATAAACGCTCAACGACGGTACTGTGCTGGTCCTAGGCTAGACTGTGCTAGAGACGCGAGCCTAGAACACTAACAAAATCACGGCGCGGCACATAAACAAGGGAAAAGCACACTCTGAAAAAAAAATTCGCTCTTTTTTTTTGCGCTCTTTTTTTTGCGCTGCTTTTTTTTTTGCGAAAAATCACTATAATGGCGAGTGTCTCAAAACTCTTCCTAGCTCAAACTGACAGGATGGGCACGAAATTTTTTCGCCCAAAATTTTTTTTTTCGACTGCCCGGACCCAAAAACTGGAAATAGGTCAAAAAAAACTTCCTATAATGGCACCTGTCTCAAAACACTCAGAAACACCTAAAAATAGGATAGCCAGAAATTTTTTCGAAAAATGCGTTTTCGAAAATTTTTGGGCCTAAACGGAGCGTGGCTACCCGACTCCGGCAAGGAATGTGATAGAGGCGAGGAAACACGAATCGGAATCTAGATGGATCCCGAAAACAAACCTAATAAGCAAAGAACTCGGATTGGTGGTGGATATATGGTGGTGGTATATGGCAGCGGTGGTGGTAGCGGTGGTAGTATATGGATATGGATCGGTGGTGGTATATGGACACGGATTGGTGGTGGTATATGGATACGGATTCGGTGCGGTGGTGGTAGATGGCAGGGGCGATGATGATGGTGCGGCGGCGGCGTGACAACTTATGACCAGAACTCGAAACTCTAAAAGACTAGACTCTAAGACCAGCAACTAGACACGACGATGCAACCGCAAATTCAACAAAGCAAAACCCTAAAAAGATTATGCAAGGCTCAGATTGGTTCGGATATGATGAACTAACCCTAATTTTTTTTGTGGCTTTTTCGTGGACTATAGGTATGAAGAACAGACTCGATCTAAACTACGAAAAACTGTAAAATCTCACCGAGCAACCTGGAAATCTGATACCACTTGATAGAGGCGGAGGTGTCCCGTCTTTCGATGAGATGGTGGATTTCGCTTTGGTGGAAGTCGACTTTGACGATCCGACTACGAACGTGCGAGGACGTCGCGCCTTAGCAATCGCTAAACCAACTCCGAGAGGTTATTGACCACGCCGGAGCACGATCAACCTGACCACGAGGGTCTGTTTCCTGCGAGCAAACGAAGAACAGCAAGAAACTAAGATTGCAATCTGGATATTGCGAATATAAGATGAAAGCTTTATTGATCAAGGTGGGGTTCTGTGACGCCTTTGTCTGGTCGTTGAACACAAACGAAGTACGCGAAGTTGCAGCTATGGCAAACTTTTAATCTAAACAAAACCCAAAGTCTAAACGATGCCCTAAGGGCTGTATATATGGAGGAAGAGGGGGGAATTTCGTGGCCCTTGGTGGAGGGGTCCGAAATCAACCCTATCTCTTGTTTCCCCACACATACGGACTCTAAAAATAGCCTATACTTATGTATTTCGAAATTACATGGGCCTGGCCCAATAATAAGGTGACGCAGCACCTAAAATAGCCTCGGGACGAAATTTATGAAGTGGCATCTTGTATATTTCGTCCAAGGCTTCATGCACCCATTATGGTGGCTTCAAAGTCCTGAAATCATCACTTGTAACTCCGTTCTTGTTCCCCTTGCGCATGCCATCATCTCCATGCTTGTTCTTGCTCCAATGTTCATCCTTCTCCAAGCTAGGCCCTTCATTTGTAAGCAAAACAAATGTATCCAATTTAGGCAGCATCATATTCTCATGAACATTAGAATCATTACCAAGAAACGAAAGTACCTGGTAATTTAGTTGGCGTGCACGAGCTCTAGTAATTGGTCCAGTATGTATAGCAGCAGGGGCTGTGGGTGTAACAATTGTATTGATGTCCTCATCATGTTCACTAAAACGGTCATAATTTTGTCATTCAGAGTCCGTGTCGGACCCACAAGTACTCAAACTGCTGGGGCGAGCGTGCGAATCCAGAAAATACTGCCCGCTTGCGCCATGAGGCCGGAGTACCCTCAAATATGGCCTAAAGCAGGACTTTTTGGCTCTGAAAGTCAAAGAACATCATTCGTCGCTGTTTTTCAGACAAGTTTCTGAACCCATAGGCACTTCCTTTTGAAGGAAATTTGAGAGATTATGTTGCTTACAGACATTAGCCCCCCTGGTAGGGACAAACGTAATTTTCTGCAGATGCTCTATGATCCGGGCAATCTCATTTGATCGTAAATTGAAGAAAATCCAGCGGCTATATGCCTTATTCTCCTTGTTTTCGCCGGATGGCATGCTGTAACTCATGCGCGTGAAAGCCAAGAACATAAGGGCAATTCTGGCATCGGTCAATATATATGTGGAAACGATATCTCCACTACAGAGGACAAGAAATTTTGGGGTGGTTAGGCAAAAAGCTCACGGGAAAATGAAGTACTTTCAACGACTGCCATAGAATAGACAGATGTTCACTAAAACGGTCATAATTTTGTCATTCGGAGTCCGTGTCAGACCCACAAGTACGCAAACTGCTCGCGGTGAGCATGCGAATCCAAAAAATACTCCCCGCTTGTGCCAGGAGGCCCGGAGTACCCTCTAATACGGCCTTAAGCAGGACTTTTTGGCCCTGAAACACAAAGAACATCATTCGTCGTTGTTTTTCAGACAAGTTTCTGAACCCATTGGCACTTCCTTTTGAAGGAAATTCAAGAGATTATGTTGATTATAGACATTAGCCCCCTGGTAGGGACAAACGTAGCTTTCTACAGATGCTCTATGATCCGGGCAATCTCATTTGGCCGTAAATTGAAGAAAATCCAGTGGCTATATGCCTTATTCTCCTTGTTTTCACCGGAAGGCATGCTGTAACTCATGCGCGTGAAAGCCAAGAACAAAGGGCAGTCCTGGCATCGGTCAATATATATGTGGAAACGATATCTCCACTATAGAGGACAAGAAATTTTGGGGCGGTTAGGGAAAAAGCGCACGGGAAAATGAAGTACTTTCATGGACTACCATAGAATAGACAGATGTTCACTAAAACGGTCATAATTTTGTCATTCGGAGTCCGTGTCGGACCCAAAGTACTCAAACTGCTCGCGGCGAGCGTGCGAATCCAGAAAATACTCCCCGCTTGCGCCAGGAGGCCCGGTGTACCCTCTAATACGGCCTTAAGCAGGACATTTCGGCCCTGAAAGTCAAAGAACAACATTCGTCGCTGTTTTTCAGACAAGTTTCTGAACCCATTGGCAATTCCTTTTGAAGGAAATTCGAGAGATGATGTTGCTTATAGACATTAACCCCCCTGGTAGGGACAAACGTACCTTTCCGCAGATGCTCTATAATCCGGGCAATCTCATTTAGTCGTAAGTTGAAGAAAATCCAGCGGCTATATGCCTTATTCTCCTTGTTTTCGCCGGATGGCATGCTGTAACTCATGCACGTGAAAGCCGAGAACAAAAGGGCATTCCTGGCATCGGTCAATATATATGTGGAAACGATATCTCCACTACAGAGAACAAGAAATTTTGGGGTGGTTAGGCAAAAAGCGCACGGGAAAATGAAGTACTTTCAAGGACTGCCATAGAACGGACAGATGTTCACTAAAACGGTCATAATTTTGTCATTCGGAGTCCGTGTCGGACCCACAAGTATGCAAACTGCTCGCGACGAGTGTGCGAATCTAGAAAATACTCCCCGCTTGTGCCAGGAGGCCCTGAGTACCCTCAAATACGGCCTTAAACAGGACTTTTTGGCCCTGAAAGACAAAGAACATCATTCGTCACTGTTTTTCAGACAAGTTTCTGAACCCATTGGCACTTCCTTTTGAAGGAAATTCGAGAGATTATGTTGCTTATAGACATTAGCCCCCTGGTAGGGACAAACGTACCTTTCTACAGATGCTTTATGATCCGGGCAATCTCATTTGGCCGTAAATTGAAGAAAATTCAGCGGCTATATGCCTTATTCTCCTTGTTTTCACCGGATGGCATGCTGTAACTCATGTGTGTGAAAGCCAGGAACAAAAGGGCATTCCTGGCATCGGTCATATATATGTGGAAACGATATCTCCACTATAGAGGACAAGAAATTTTGGGGCCATTAGGCAAAAAGCACACGGGAAAATGAAATACTTTCATGGACTGCCATAGAATAGACAGATGTTCACTTAAACAGTCATAATTTTGTCATCTGGAGTCCGTGTTGGACCCAAAGTACTCAAACTGCTCGCGGCGAGCGTGCGAATCCAGAAAATACTCCCCGCTTGCGCCAGGAGGCCTGGTGTGCCCTCAAATATGGCCTTAAGCAGGACTTCTCGGCCCTGAAAGTCAAAGAACATCATTCGTCGTTGTTTTTCAGACAAGTTTCTGAACCCATTGGCAATTCCTTTTGAAGGAAATTCGAGAGATTCTGTTGCTTATAGACATTAGCCCCCCCTGGTAGGGACAAACGTACCTTTCCGCAGATGCTCTATGATCTGGGCAATCCCATTTGGCCGTAAATTGAAGAAAATCCAGCTGCTATATGCCTTATTCTCCTTGTTTTCGCCGGATGGCATGCTGTAACTCATGCGTGTGAAAGCCAAGAACAAAGGGCATTCCTGGCATCGGTCACGATATATGTGGAAATGATATCTCCACTATAGAGGACAAGAAATTTTGGGGCGGTTAGGCAAAAAGCACACGGGAAAATGAAGTACTTTCAAGGACTGCCATAGTGATGCGGAGCATCCCACGTTCATCCCCATGTACACTCCGACTACTCTCCAAACCCCAAGTGGACATATGACGAGACCTCGAACATACGCCATTGGACACAAGGTGAACTCACTCCTCTCCGAATCATCACTTTCTACATGTGAGATATGGCTACTACCTCCAACGTGTGTTTTATGCATGATCAGGTACTTGGAGGAAAGCCACGAAGCCACCACATCCAACGGAAGAGCTAGCGAGGACGCCAAGTACAAGGACCCAAAGAAGAAGCTACGCGAAGCTACAACCACCGGACGACCGGCCCAGCCTGGACGTCCGGCCCCTGAGGACCCGAGCCGAATCCACGGACGACCGGAGCCACCGGACGTCCGACCTCTCTCCAGCGCCCGGACGACCGACGCCGACCAGACGTCCGGCACCACCTGTCCAGAACCAAAACGCTGGACGTCCGACATGCACTGGACGACCGGACCCTCGCGAGCCTCCAAACGTCCGAACCTGTCGGACGTCCGATGCCTGTGTGCTGCCATGAGTTGGCCCGCAGCCCATGTACCCCCTTCACTTACCCCTTCGTGGCCCTAGACTATATATACTCCTTCACCTCCTCCTAATTAGATTTAGCGTTGATTTAGCTCAATTAGAGATAGAGCTTCGCTCATCCATCGGATCTCCTCCTCGTGAGAGACCACGACCTCCTCGGAGAAGATCCTATCGGATTCAAGACCCCCTCGTGGGAAGATCCCCTCGTGGATTTCAAGGCCTCCTCACGGAGAAGAACGGTTCCTATGTATCCTTACCTTTGTTAACTTTGGATCTCGTGTATCTCTTTGTGTTCTTTGATCTAGCACTTGTGTGACCGATTCCTTGTTGGTTGAGTGTTTTCCCTCGTTCCTCCCCGTGATTTCCTCGTGTTCTTCCGCGCGTTCTTTGTGTCTCACCGTAGGATCCACTCCAAACGTGCAAGATCGTCCACATAGGGTTCCTGATGAGGACATCAATACAATTGTTACACCCACAGCCCCTGCTGCTATACATACTGGACCAATTACTAGAGCTCGTGCACGCCAACTAAATTACCAGGTACTTTCGTTTCTTGGTAATGATTCTAATGTTCATGAGAATATGATGCTGCCTAAATTGGATACATTTGTTTTGCTTACAAATGAAGGGCCTAGCTTGGAGAAGGATGAACATTGGAGCAAGAACAAGCATGGAGATGATGGCATGCGCAAGGGGAACAAGAACGGAGTTACAAGTGATGATTTCAGGACTTTGAAGCCACCATAAGGGGTGCATGAAGCCTTGGACGAAATATACAAGATGCCACTTCATAAATTTCGTCCCGAGGCTAATTTAGGTGCTGCATCACCTTATTATTGGGCCAAGCCCATGTAATTTCGAAATACATAAGTATAGGCTATTTTTAGAGTCCGTATGTGTGGGGAAACAAGAGATATGGTTGATTTCGGACCCCTGCACCAAGGGCCACGATATTCCCCCCTCTTCCTCCATATATATAGCCCTTAGGGCATCGTTTAGACTTTGGGATTTGTTTAGTTAAAAGTTAGCCATTGCAACTTCGTGTACTTCGTTTGTGTCCAACGACCAGACCAAGACCGCTTACGGATCCCCACCTTTATCAATACTTCATATATACTCGCAATATTCAGATTGCTTTTATCATATTCTTGCTTGTTCTTCGATTGCTTGCAGGAATAGACCTTCGTGGTCAGGTTGATTGTGCTCCGGCGTGGTCAATAACCTCTCGGAGTTGGTTTAGCGATTGGTAAGGCGCAACGTCGTGCACGATTGTAGTCGGATCGTCAAAGTCATCTTCACCAAATCGATAGTTATCATCTCATCGAAAGATCGGGACACCCCCGCCTCTATCAAGTGGTATCAGATTTCCAGGTTGCTCGGTGAGATTTTACAGTTTTTCGTAGTTTAGATCGAGTCTGTTCTTCATACCTACAGTCCACGAAAAAGCCACAAAAAAAAATTAGGGTTAGTTCATCATATCCGAACCAATCTGAGCCTTTGCATAATCTTTTTAGGGTTTTGCTTTGTTGAATTTGCGGTTGCATCGTCGTGTCTAGTTGCTGGTCTTAGAGTCTAGTCTTTTAGAGTTTCGAGTTCTGGTCATAAGTTGTCACGCCGCCGCCGCACCATCATCATCGCCCCTGCCATCTACCACCACCGCTCCGAATCCGTATCCATATACCACCACCAATCCGTGCCCATATACCACCACCGATCCATATCCATATACTACCACCGCTACCACCACCGCTGCCATATACCACCACCATATATCCACCACCAATCCGAGTTCCTTGCTTATTAGGTTTGTTTTCGGGATCCATCTAGATTCCGATTCGTGTTTCCTTGCCGGAGTAGGTTTCGAAAAAAAAGAGTCGGTTAGCCACGCTCGGTTTAGGCCCAAAATTTTTCGAAAACGCATTTTTCAAAAAAAATTCTGGCTATCCTATTTTTAGGTGTTTCTGAGTGTTTTGAGACAGGTGCCATTATAGGAAGTTTTTTTTGACCTGTTTCCAGTTTTTGGGTCCGGTCAGTCGAAAAAAAAAATTTGGTCGAAAAAAAAAATTTCGTGCCCATCCTGTCAGTTTGACCTAGGAAGAGTTTTGAGACACTCGCCATTATAGTGATTTTTCGCAAAAAAAAAAGAGCGAAAAAAAATTCAGAGTGTGCTTTTCCCTTGTTTACGTGCCGCGCCGTGATTTTGTTGGTGTTCTAGGCTCGCGTCTCTAGCACAGTCTAGCCTAGGACCAGCACAGTACCGTCGTTGAGCGTTTATTCAACTTTGCATCTCTGAATTGATTATTGCTGACCCTTTTTGCTACCATACTATAAGCCTTCCCAGCTCCACATACATCTACGTCGTGTGTTTGACTCTCCCTGGTAATCGCTCTATCCAAGCTTTGAGAGTTTTTGACTACAACGGTTGCCGATCACCGCCTGCTGCTGGGTAAGAACTGGTAAGAATTTGAGATTTGCTTGACGGATTTGTGATACACCACCACCACTTCTTAGTAGTCTGTAGGATCATATGCTTGTGTGTTTCTATTGCTGCTAACCATGCCAGGATCACAAGCCGATGAGATTGACTGGGAGAACTTATCGAACAAGGAGCTTCATGATAAGTTTCAGCAAATGATGACTGAACAGGTACAAGATGTGCTGAACAATTTTGAAGAGGCCATGGAGAAGATCACTGGCCTTGAGAAGACGTTCGAAACAAAGCTCGATAACAGATTTAATGAACTGCTTGCGCGGCTTCCACCACCGGCTGCACCTGTCGCACCTCTGCAACAACAACAACTACGCCCCCTTCCGAATTAGTATGGACGAGCACAGCGTGTTCCTATTGAGCTAGGACAAAATTCTGGAGCCGCTGCTACTGCTGTTGGTGCTTCTTTGGCTCCTGCTACTGCTCCTGCTGGTACCCAGGAGGATGATGAGTATGCGGGCGATTATGAGGATGAGGTTGATCAAAATCAGATCTACGAGCAGCCACCAGCACCACCACCAGCAGGTCGACCTCAGGTATATATTCGTAATGGTAGGCCTGCACCACCACCTCAGGTACGCGATGATGTCCATATTCCTAAACTGAAATTGAATATTCCACCATTTGAGGGTAGATATGTTCCTGATATATATCTTACTTGGGAGTTAGAAACTGAACAACGATTTACATGTTTACAATATCCTGAGGAGAGACGAGTTGCTGCTGCTGTTTGTGCTTTCACTAGTTTTGCATGTGTATGGTGGTCTCAACATTGTAGATTATATCCTATTCCAACTACTTGGGCTGCTTTGAAAACTGCTATGCGTACGCGTTGGGTTCCACCATATTATCAACGTGAATTGCTTCAAAAATTGCAGCGTTTAAGACAAGGGAAAAATTCTGTAGAAGAATATTATCAGGAATTACAAACTGGCATGATTAGATGTGGTATTGTTGAGGAGAATGAAGCTATGCTTGCACGTTTTCTGGGTGGATTAAATAGAGAGATTCAGACCATTCTAGACTATAAGGAGTATACTAATATCACTCGTTTATTCCATCTTGCTTGTAAAGCTGAACGTGAAGTGCAGGATCGACAAGCATTGGGGCGAACTAACTTTTCTGCAGGCCGACCTTCATCATGGACACCACGTGCATCTTCTACTTCAACTGCACCAGCACCTCCATCCGGTGCCACCTCCAGCCATGATACAAGAAAACAGGCACAACCACCATTATCTGCCAAGAGCGCACCTGCGGGGCCTGCACAGCGTTCTTCTTCTTCCATGGCATCAACAGGGCACACAAGTGATATTATTTGTCATCGTTGTAAGGGAGGAGGTCATTATGCGAGAGAATGCAAATCTCCGCGTGTGATGATTGCTATCGCGGATGGTGGATATGAGTCTGCTAGTGACTATGATGAGGAGACATTGGTTCTTATTACACGTGAAGAACATGGTGGAGATGATTCTGATCATGAGACGCAATACATGGCTCCTGAAGACGTTGACAGGTATGAATGTTTAGTTGCTCAACGTGTTTTGAGTGTGCAGGTCACACAAGCTGAGCAAAATCAGAGGCACAATTTGTTCCATACCAAGGGAGTTGTGAAGGAACGTTCTGTGCGCGTCATAATAGACGGAGGGAGCTGCAACAACTTGGCTAGCATGGAGATGGTGGAGAAGCTTTCTCTCACCACAAGACCACATCCACATCCTTACTACATCCAATGGTTCAACAACAGCGGCAAGGTTAAGGTAACACGTACTGTTCGTGTGCATTTTAGTATCTCTACATATGCTGATTATGTTGATTGTGATGTGGTACCTATGCAAGCATGTTCCTTATTACTTGGTAGACCATGGCAATTTGATAAAAATTCTGTACACCATGGTAGAAACAATCACTATACTCTTGTTCATAAGGATAAAAATATTACTTTGCTTCCTATGACTCCTGATTCCATTTTGAAAGATGATATTAATAAGCTAATAAAGCACAACAGGAGAAGAATAAGAGTGAAAATCAGATTGTGGCAAAAGAATTTGAGCAAGAAATGAAGCCTAATAATAAACCATCTAGTGTTGCTTCTGAAATTAAATTGAAAAGTGCATGTTTATTTGCCACCAAATCTGATATTGATGAGCTAGATTTCAGCAAATCTGTTTGCTATGCTTTTGTGTGCAAAGAGGCATTATTTTCATTCGAGGACGTGCCTTCCTCTTTGCCTCCTGCTGTCACTAACATTTTGCAGGAGTTCGCTGACGTCTTTCCACAAGACGTGCCACCGGGATTACCGCCTATTCGAGGGATTGAGCATCAGATTGACTTAATTCCCGGTGCTTCACTGCCAAACCGTGCACCATACCGTACCAATCCAGAGGAGACGAAGGAGATTATGCGTCAAGTACAAGAGCTTCTCGACAAAGGTTATATACGCGAATCCCTTAGTCCTTGTTCTGTTCCTATTATTCTAGTGCCGAAAAAGGATGGTACATCACGTATGTGTGTTGATTGTAGAGGCATTAATAATATTACTATTCGTTATCGTCATCCTATTCCTAGGCTAGATGATATGCTTGATGAATTGAGTGGCTCTACAATATTCTCCAAAGTTGATTTGCGTAGTGGATACCATCAAATTCGTATGAAATTGGGAGATGAATGGAAAACAGCATTCAAAACTAAGTTTGGATTATATGAGTGGTTAGTCATGCCTTTTGGGTTAACTAATGCACCTAGTACTTTCATGAGATTAACGAACGAAGTTTTACGTGCTTTCATTGGACGATTTGTGGTAGTTTACTTTGATGACATATTGATTTATAGCAGATCTTTGGGCTGAACATTGTAGATTATATCCTATTCCAACTACTTGGGCTGCTTTGAAAACTGCTATGCGTACGCGTTGGGTTCCACCATATTATCAACGTGAATTGCTTCAAAAATTGCAGCGTTTAAGACAAGGGAAAAATTCTGTAGAAGAATATTATCAGGAATTACAAACTGGCATGATTAGATGTGGTATTGTTGAGGAGAATGAAGCTATGCTTGCACGTTTTCTGGGTGGATTAAATAGAGAGATTCAGACCATTCTAGACTATAAGGAGTATACTAATATTACTCGTTTATTCCATCTTGCTTGTAAAGCTGAACGTGAAGTGCAGGATCGACAAGCATTGGGGCGAACTAACTTTTCTGCAGGCCGACCTTCATCATGGACACCACGTGCATCTTCTACTTCAACTGCACCAGCACCTCCATCCGGTGCCACCTCCAGCCGTGATACAAGAAAACAGGCACAACCACCATTATCTGCCAAGAGCGCACCTGCGGGGCCTGCACAGCGTTCTTCTTCTTCCATGGCATCAACAGGGCACACAAGTGATATTATTTGTCGTCGTTGTAAGGGAGGAGGTCATTATGCGAGGGAATGCAAATCTCCGCGTGTGATGATTGCTACCGCGGATGGTGGATATGAGTCCGCTAGTGACTATGATGAGGAGACATTGGCTCTTATTACACGTGAAGAACATGGTGGAGATGATTCTGATCATGAGACGCAATACATGGCTCCTGAAGACGCTGATAGGTATGAATGTTTAGTTGCTCAACGTGTTTTGAGTGTGCAGTTCACACAAGCTAAGCAAAATCAGAGGCACAATTTGTTCCATACCAAGGGAGTTGTGAAGGAACGTTCTGTGCGCGTCATCACAGACGGAGGGAGCTGCAACAACTTGGCTAGCATGGAGATGGTGGAGAAGCTTTCTCTCACCACAAGACCACATCCACATCCTTACTACATCCAATGGTTCAACAACAGCGGCAAGGTTAAGGTAACACGTACTGTTCGTGTGCATTTTAGTATCTCTACATATGCTGATTATGTTGATTATGATGTGGTACCTATGCAAGCATGTTCTTTATTACTTGGTAGACCATGGCAATTTGATAAAAATTCTGTACACCATGGTAGAAACAATCACTATACTCTTGTTCATAAGGATAAAAATATTACTTTGCTTCCTATGACTCCTGATTCCATTTTGAAAGATGATATTAATAGAGCTAATAAAGCACAACAGGAGAAGAATAAGAGTGAAAATCAGATTGTGGCAAAAGAATTTGAGCAACAAATGAAGCCTAATAATAAACCATCTAGTGTTGCTTCTGAAATTAAATTGAAAAGTGCATGTTTATTTGCCACCAAATCTGATATTGATGAGCTAGATTTCAGCAAATCTCTTTGCTATGCTTTTGTGTGCAAAGAGGCATTATTTTCATTCGAGGACGTGCCTTCCTCTTTGCCTCCTGCTGTCACTAACATTTTGCAGGAGTTCGCTGACGTTTTTCCACAAGACGTGCCACCGGGATTACCGCCTATTCGAGGGATTGAGCATCAGATTGACTTAATTCCCGGTGCTTCACTGCCAAACCGTGCACCATACCGTACCAATCCAGAGGAGACGAAGGAGATTATGCGTCAAGTACAAGAGCTTCTCGACAAAGGTTATATACGCGAATCCCTTAGTCCTTGTGCTGTTCCATTATTCTAGTGCCGAAAAAGGATGGTACATCACGTATGTGTGTTGATTGTAGAGGCATTAATAATATTACTATTCGTTATCGTCATCCTATTCCTAGGCTAGATGATATGCTTGATGAATTGAGTGGCTCAACAATATTCTCCAAAGTTGATTTGCGTAGTGGCTACCATCAAATTCATATGAAATTGGGAGATGAATGGAAAACAGCATTTAAAACTAAGTTTGGATTATATGAGTGGTTAGTCATGCCTTTTGGGTTAACTAATGCACCTAGTACTTTCATGAGATTAATGAACGAAGTTTTACGTGCTTTCATTGGACGATTTGTGGTAGTTTACTTTGATGACATATTGATTTATAGCAGATCTTTGGAGGAACATTTGGAACATTTACGTGCTGTTTTTATTGCTCTACGTGATGCACGTTTGTTTGGTAACCTTGGGAAGTGCACCTTTTGCACCGACCGAGTATCTTTTCTTGGCTATGTTGTTACTCCACAGGGAATTGAAGTTGATAAAGCCAAGATTGAAGCTATTGAGAGTTGGCCGCAGCCCAATACGGTCACACAAGTGAGGAGTTTTCTTGGCCTCGCTGGATTCTATAGGCGTTTTGTGAGAGATTTCAGCACCATTGCTGCACCTCTCAATGAGCTTACAAAGAAAGATGTGCCTTTTCTTTGGGGTACCGCACAGGAACAAGCCTTCACGGTATTGAAAGATAAGTTGACACATGCTCCTTCACTCCAACTTCCTGATTTTAATAAGACTTTTGAGCTTGAATGTGATGCTAGTGGAATTGGATTAGGAGGTGCGTTATTACAAGATGGCAAACCTGTTGCATACTTTTCTGAAAAATTGAGTGGGCCTAGTCTGAATTATTCTACTTATGATAAAGAATTATATGCTCTTGTTCGGACTTTAGAAACATGGCAACATTATTTATGGCCCAAAGAATTTGTTATACATTCTGATCATGAATCTTTGAAACATATTAAAAGTCAAGCTAAACTGAATCGTAGACATGCTAAATGGGTTGAATTCATTGAGACTTTCCCTTATGTCATTAAACACAAGAAGGGAAAAGAAAATGTTATTGCTGATGCATTGTCTCGTCGCTATACTATGCTTTCACAACTTGACTTCAAAATATTTGGTTTGGAGACCATCAAAGATCAATATGTGCATGATGCTGATTTTAAAGATGTAATGCAGAATTGTAAAGAAGGAAGAATGTGGAACAAGTTTGTCGTTAACGATGGATTTGTGTTTCGTGCTAACAAGCTATGCTTCCAGCTAGCTCCGTTCGTCTTTTGTTGTTGCAGGAAGCGCATGGAGGAGGATTAATGGGACATTTTGGCGTGAAGAAGACGGAGGACGTACTTGCTACACATTTCTTTTGGCCAAAGATGAGACGGGATGTTGAGCGTTTTATTGCTCGCTGCACTACATGTCAAAAAGCTAAGTCACGACTCAATCCTCATGGTTTATATATGCCTTTGCCTGTACCTAGTGTTCCTTGGGAGGATATATCTATGGACTTTGTTTTAGGTTTACCTCGAACAAAGAAGGGGAGGGATAGCATATTTGTTGTCGTGGATAGATTCTCGAAAATGGCACACTTTATACCATGTCATAAAAGCGATGATGCTGTTAATGTTGCTGATTTGTTCTTTCGTGAAATTATTCGCTTGCATGGTGTGCCAAATACTATTGTTTCAGATCGTAATACTAAATTTCTTAGCCACTTTTGGAGATGTTTATGGGCTAAGTTGGGGACTAAACTGCTTTTTAGTACTACTTGTCACCCCCAAACTGATGGACAAACTGAAGTAGTCAATAGAACGTTGTCTACTATGCTTAGGGCTGTTTTAAAGAATAATAAGAAAATGTGGGAGGAATGCTTGCCTCATATTGAATTTGCTTATAATCGTTCATTGCATTCTACTACTAAGATGTGCCCTTTTGAAGTTGTGTATGGTTTCCTACCTCGTGCACCTATTGATTTGTTGCCTCTTCCATCTTCAGAGAAGGTTAATTTTGATTCTAAACAACGTGCTGAATTGATTTTAAAAATGCATGAGTTAACTAAGGAAAACACTGAGCGCATGAATGCTAAATATAAACTTGCTGGAGATAAGGGTAGAAAACATGTTGTGTTTGCACCTGGAGATCTTGTTTGGTTACATTTGCGTAAGGATAGATTTCCTGATTTGCGCAAATCAAAGTTAATGCCACGTGCTGATGGTCCCTTTAAGGTGTTAGAGAAAATAAATGATAATGCATATAACCTTGAGCTACCTGCAGATTTTGGGGTTAGTCCCACTTTTAACATTGCAGATTTGAAGCCTTATTTGGGTGAGGAAAATGAACTTCCGTCGAGGACGACTTCATTTAAAGAAGGGGAGGATGGTGAGGACATCAATACAATTGTTACACCCACAGCCCCTGCTGCTATACATACTGGACCAATTACTAGAGCTCGTGCACGCCAACTAAATTACCAGGTACTTTCGTTTCTTGGTAATGATTCTAATGTTCATGAGAATATGATGCTGCCTAAATTGGATACATTTGTTTTGCTTACAAATGAAGGGCCTAGCTTGGAGAAGGATGAACATTGGAGCAAGAACAAGCATGGAGATGATGGCATGCGCAAGGGGAACAAGAACGGAGTTACAAGTGATGATTTCAGGACTTTGAAGCCACCATAAGGGGTGCATGAAGCCTTGGACGAAATATACAAGATGCCACTTCATAAATTTCGTCCCGAGGCTAATTTAGGTGCTGCGTCACCTTATTCTTGGGCCAGGCCCATGTAATTTCGAAATACATAAGTATAGGCTATTTTTAGAGTCCGTATGTGTGGGGAAACAAGAGATAGGGTTGATTTCGGACCCCTGCACCAAGGGCCACGAAATTCCCCCCTCTTCCTCCATATATACAGCCCTTAGGGCATCGTTTAGACTTTGGGATTTGTTTAGTTAAAAGTTAGCCATTGCAACTTCGTGTACTTCGTTTGTGTCCAACGACCAGACCAAGACCGCTTACGGATCCCCACCTTTATCAATACTTCATATATACTCGCAATATTCAGATTGCTTTTATCATATTCTTGCTTGTTCTTCGATTGCTTGCAGGAATAGACCTTCATGGTCAAGTTGATTGTGCTCCGGCGTGGTCAATAACCTCTCGGAGTTGGTTTAGCGATTGCTAAGGCGCAACGTCGTGCACGATTGTAGTCGGATCGTCAAAGTCATCTTCACCAAATCGATAGTTATCATCTCATCGAAAGATCGGGACACCCCCGCCTCTATTAGTTCCACCCTACATCATCTTGGTATCATGAGCCACGTTGATCACGTTTTTGGAGCCCCTACCCCTCTTTTTCTAGCTTGATTTTGTTGTGTTCTTCCCTAAATCCGAAAATTCCCCACCAAAAATAGCCCCAAATTTTTTTGTGATTTGTTGGTTTGATGATGTTTTGTTGATTTTGATCCACGGATTTGCTTGGTTTCGAGTGGATCTAGCATTTCCCCAAGTTTCCCCATCTTTCATCAACAAAATCCCGCGAATTTTGACCCCAAAATCCCCAAATTCCGCCCAAAATCGCGTCCCGAAACTCAAATCTCGCGTTGACCCCGACCCACCGGACGACCGGACTTTTACGGACGTCCGGAGCCCCTGGAACGTCCGGACGTCCGACCTTTTCCGGACGACCGGAACACCTAGCCCGAACAGAATTTACGGACATCCGACCTTTCCGGACGTCCGTAACCTGTAGTTTCAGACTTCGGCTGATTCTTGTTTCGGCCGTAACTAATTCATCCGAACTTCGATTTTGACGTTCTTTAGCTCGTTTTGAAGCTCTTGACATCCCCCTTCCCACAAAAATACCACCAGCACAATTTTACTCCATCAAATTTTCCAAAAAATGGCAAGTTTTCCTAGGCCCTCCACCATATCATCCGCATAGCCACCACCGACTTTCGCAACCTAACCCATTTTATTCCCCATAGCATTAGTGGTTGCTTGAGTAGTGATTCGAGTCTCCTAAGGTGTTTCGGCTAAGGGACAATTGCTTCTTCATCAACCACCACCACCACTTTCGCATAGCTTACCCACCATACGCTTCCGCCACCCCAACTTAACCCAATTTTGTTTGAGTTGTGGCTTGTGTCTTCTAAGGTGTTTCGGCTACTTAGGGATGACAACTTCAAATCCGACACATGTATAGCCATCATCCCACTTCCGCATTGCCGAGTGCAAACCACCACCGCTTTCCCGCTACCGCCATTTGACATTTGCCTTTGGAGATTTTGAGTTTGCGGTTTTTCCGTTTCCTAGGGTGTTTCGGCTAACTAGGAACGGGTCGACATCGGCAACACTGCCTCTCATCATCACCAAGGACGGTAACTTCGACGACATCTTTTTCATACCTTGCAATTGCATTGATAACCCACATTGCCCCATTTTGCGTCACTTGCCTATCGAGACTAGCCATTTGAGTATTGCCGGCAACGTTACTCGTGCACATTAGTGATCATACTTCCCATTGCATACATACCATATCATATTGGTATCATATCTTGTGTCACAAGTTTGTTCCCGCATATACACAATTGCTATCTTGGTTTGTGCATTGTGCAAAAGTGGCCATAGAAAAAAAAAGAATAAAGCTTTTAAGCAAAAGAGAAAGAGAGCAAAGAAGCTTGTAAGCAAGTGCCATAGCATCATACCACATTGCACATAAGATTGTCATATCCGATCATCTTGGATCATCTTGAGAGAAACACCGGGAACCATACATACATAGCATACTTGGGATAGAAGTTTATCCATTTTGCATATCATAGGTTGTGCACAAGTGTCTTATCCGCCTATAGAGCAATCGTGTTAGCGTCTCTCTTGAGTTGTGCAACACGAGCGTTTTCCGTGGATTCCACATTTTGTGCACATTCCTTGGCTGCATGACCCCATTTATCTATCCGTGTGTGTGTTTCCATGTACATTTCATTGCTATTGGTCCATTTGTTTCACTTGCGAATTTGTGAATCTCTTTCAACATTATTGACTCTTGCTAACATTTTGCATTAAATTTTTGTGCCACTATCCTCACCGAGCTCCACTATAAGCTTTTACTTGTGTAGGTGTGAGAACCGACAAGAATTGGTACCAATAGTGCTATTTCATTGTCCGCATTTGAGTGAACTTGATTCATTTTCAACTTCGGTCAACGTACATTGGTATAAGTTCTTCTCTTTCTCCCACTCATATTTTCTCGAGTCTTGTGATGGATAGGCAAGACATTTCCTCTCCGGTCCTCGACAACAACGACGGCATGAACAACTACATAACCAAAGCGTCTATCTTTGATCTACAACGACAAGTGCAAGGCACACAATCAAGATTGCGAGAGCGCATCGAGAACATCTCCATCGACATTCATCACTCCGAAGCAAGGAGAAGGGACTACTTCGACAAGAAGCTTGCCGCACATAAAGAGGAGCAGGATGCAAGGATGGGGAGATTAGAGCCTTGATCAAGTATACTTCCCCTACGTCATCTTCAAGGCGGCGGCGACCAAGTCGATCATCTTCGGAGCACAAACAAGATGCAAGCGCAAGTCGTCCAAGTCAACATCTACATGGCGACCACCATCACGTTCGTGATCCACATCGTTATGAACAAGTCACCTCCAAGCATCATGTGCACGACGATGACGAACGCCTTCGAGCACAAGCGCGACAACGACACCATCATCATGAAGATGCTCCACAAGCGCAAATGCACAAGTCCCAACACGCCAAGTCCAAGCTTCATAAGCACAAAAGAAGACCGCGAGACGACCACTACCAAGACGGCGCTACGGCTACATCAACCTCTTCGGCATCTTCGCCAAGTGTTCTCAAGGCATCTTGATAGAGGCGGAGGTGTCCCGTCTTTCGATGAGATGATGGATATCGCTTTGGTGGAAGTCGACTTTGACGATCCGACTACGAACGTGCGAGGACGTCGCGCCTTAGCAATCGCTAAACCAACTCCGAGAGGTTATTGACCACGCCGGAGCACGATCAACCTGACCACGAGGGTCTGTTTCCTGCGAGCAAACGAAGAACAAGCAAGAAACTAAGATTGCAATCTGGATATTGCGAATATAAGATGAAAGCTTTATTGATCAAGGTGGGGTTCTGTGACGCCTTTGTCTGGTCGTTGAACACAAACGAAGTACGCGAAGTTGCAGCTATGGCGAACTTTTAATCTAAACAAAACCCAAAGTCTAAACGATGCCCTAAGGGCTGTATATATGGAGGAAGAGGGGGGAATTTCGTGGCCCTTGGTGGAGGGGTCCGAAATCAACCCTATCTCTTGTTTCCCCACACATACGGACTCTAAAAATAGCCTATACTTATGTATTTCGAAATTACATGGGCCTGGCCCAATAATAAGGTGATGCAGCACCTAAAATAGCCCTGGGACGAAATTTATGAAGTGGCATCTTGTATATTTCGTCCAAGGCTTCATGCACCCATTATGGTGGCTTCAAAGTCCTGAAATCATCACTTGTAACTCCGTTCTTGTTCCCCTTGCGCATGCCATCATCTCCATGCTTGTTCTTGCTCCAATGTTCATCCTTCTCCAAGCTAGGCCCTTCATTTCTAAGCAAAACAAATGTATCCAATTTAGGCAGCATCATATTCTCATGAACATTAGAATCATTACCAAGAAACGAAAGTACCTGGTAATTTAGTTGGCGTGCACGAGCTCTAGTAATTGGTCCAGTATGTATAGCAGCAGGGGCTGTGGGTGTAACAATTGTATTGATGCGGAGGTGTCCCGTCTTTCGATGAGATGATGGATATCGCTTTGGTGGAAGTCGACTTTGACGATCCGACTACGAACGTGCGAGGACGTCGCGCCTTAGCAATCGCTAAACCAACTCCGAGAGGTTATTGACCACGCCGGAGCACGATCAACCTGACCACGAGGGTCTGTTTCCTGCGAGCAAACGAAGAACAAGCAAGAAACTAAGATTGCAATCTGGATATTGCGAATATAAGATGAAAGCTTTATTGATCAAGGTGGGGTTCTGTGACTCCTTTGTCTGGTCGTTGAACACAAACGAAGTACGCGAAGTTGCAGCTATGGCGAACTTTTAATCTAAACAAAACCCAAAGTCTAAACGATGCCCTAAGGGCTGTATATATGGAGGAAGAGGGGGGAATTTCGTGGCCCTTGGTGGAGGGGTCCGAAATCAACCCTATCTCTTGTTTCCCCACACATACGGACTCTAAAAATAGCCTATACTTATGTATTTCGAAATTACATGGGCCTGGCCCAATAATAAGCTGACGCAGCACCTAAAATAGCCTCGGGACGAAATTTATGAAGTGGCATCTTGTATATTTCGTCCAAGGCTTCATGCACCCATTATGGTGGCTTCAAAGTCCTGAAATCATCACTTGTAACTCCGTTCTTGTTCCCCTTGCGCATGCCATCATCTCCATGCTTGTTCTTGCTCCAATGTTCATCCTTCTCCAAGCTAGGCCCTTCATTTGTAAGCAAAACAAATGTATCCAATTTAGGCAGCATCATATTGTCATGAACATTAGAATCATTACCAAGAAACGAAAGTACCTGGTAATTTAGTTGGCGTGCACGAGCTCTAGTAATTGGTCCAGTATGTATAGCAGCAGGGGCTGTGGGTGTAACAATTGTATTGATGTCCTCATCATCCTCCCCTTCTTGAAATGAAGTCGTCCTCGACGGAAGTTCATCTTCCTCACCCAAATAAGGCTTCAAATCTGCAATGTTAAAAGTGGGACTAACCCCAAAATCTGCAGGCAGCTCAAGTTTATATGCATTATCATTTATTTTCTCTAACACCTTAAAGGGACCATCAGCACGTGGCATTAACTTTGATTTGCGCAAATCAGGAAATCTATCCTTACGCAAATGTAACCAAACAAGATCTCCAGGTGCAAATACAACATGTTTTCTACCCTTATCTCCAGCAAGTTTATATTTAGCATTCATGCGCTCAATGTTTTCCTTAGTTAACTTATGCATTTTTAAAATCAATTCAGCACGTTGTTTAGCATCAAAATTAACCTTCTCCGAAGATGGAAGAGGCAACAAATCAATAGGTGCACGAGGTAGGAAACCATACACAACTTCAAAAGGGCACATCTTAGTAGTAGAATGCAATGAACGATTATAAGCAAATTCAATATGAGGCAAGCATTCCTCCCACATTTTCTTATTATTCTTCAAAACAGCCCTAAGCATAGTAGACAACGTTCTATTGACTACTTCAGTTTGTCCATCAGTTTGGGGGTGACAAGTAGTACTAAAAAGCAGTTTAGTCCCCAACTTAGCCCATACACATCTCCAAAAGTGGCTAAGAAATTTAGTATCACGATCTGAAACAATAGTATTTGGCACACCATGCAAGCGAATAATTTCACGAAAGAACAAATCAGCAACATTAACAGCATCATCGCTTTTATGACATGGTATAAAGTGTGCCATTTTCGAGAATCTATCCACGACAACAAATATGCTATCCCTCCCCTTCTTTGTTCGAGGTAAACCTAAAACAAAGTCCATAGATATATCCTCCCAAGGAACACTAGGTACAGGCAAAGGCATATATAAACCATGAGGATTGAGTCGTGACTTAGCTTTTTGACATGTAGTGATAGAGGCAAAGGTGTCCCGTCTTTCGATGAGATGGTGGATTTCGCTTTGGTGGAAGTCGACTTTGACGATCCGACTACGAACGTGCGAGGACGTCGCGCCTTAGCAATCGCTAAACCAACTCCGAGAGGTTATTGACCACGCCGGAGCACGATCAACCTGACCACGAGGGTCTGTTTCCTGCGAGCAAACGAAGAACAAGCAAGAAACTAAGATTGCAATCTGGATATTGCGAATATAAGATGAAAGCTTTATTGATCAAGGTGGGGTTCTGTGACGCCTTTGTCTGGTCGTTGAACACAAACGAAGTACGCGAAGTTGCAGCTATGGCGAACTTTTAATCTAAACAAAACCCAAAGTCTAAACGATGCCCTAAGGGCTGTATATATGGAGGAAGAGGGGGAGAATTTCGTGGCCCTTGGTGGAGGGGGCCGAAATCAACCCTATCTCTTGTTTCCCCACACATACGGACTCTCAAAATAGCCTATACTTATGTATTTCGAAATTACATGGGCCTGGCCCAATAATAAGGTGACGCAGCACCTAAAATAGCCTCGGGACGAAATTTATGAAGTGGCGTCTTGTATATTTCGTCCAAGGCTTCATGCACCCATTATGGTGGCTTCAAAGTCCTGAAATCATCACTTGTAACTCCGTTCTTGTTTCCCTTGCGCATGCCATCATCTCCATGCTTGTTCTTGCTCCAATGTTCATCCTTCTCCAAGCTAGGCCCTTCATTTGTAAGCAAAACAAATGTATCCAATTTAGGCAGCATCATATTCTCATGAACATTAGAATCATTACCAAGAAACGAAAGTACGTGGTAATTTAGTTGGCGTGCACGAGCTCTAGTAATTGGTCCAGTATGTATAGCAGCAGGGACTGTGGGTGTAACAATTGTATTGATGTCCTCATCAAATCAACACACATACGTGATGTACCATCCTTTTTCGGCACTAGAATAATAGGAACAGCACAAGGACTAAGGGATTCGCGTATATAACCTTTATCGAGAAGCTCTTGTACTTGACGCATAATCTCCTTCGTCTCCTCTGGATTGGTACGGTATGGTGCACGGTTTGGCAGTGAAGCACCGGGAATTAAGTCAATCTGATGCTCAATCCCTCGAATAGGCGGTAATCCCGGTGGCACGTCTTGTGGAAAAACGTCAGCGAACTCCTGCAAAATGTTAGTGACAGTAGGAGGCAAAGAGGAAGGCACGTCCTCGAATGAAAATAATGCCTCTTTGCACACAAAAGCATAGCAAACAGATTTGCTGAAATCTAGCTCATCAATATCAGATTTGGTGGCAAATAAACATGCACTTTTCAATTTAATTTCAGAAGCAACACTAGATGGTTTATTATTAGGCTTCATTTGTTGCTCAAATTCTTTTGCCACAATCTGATTTTCACTCTTATTCTTCTCCTGTTGTGCTTTATTAGCTCTATTAATATCATCTTTCAAAATGGAATCAGGAGTCATAGGAAGCAAAGTAATATTTTTATCCTTATGAACAAGAGTATAGTGATTGTTTCTACCATGGTGTACAGAATTTTTATCAAATTGCCATGGTCTACCAAGTAATAAGGAACATGCTTGCATAGGTACCACATCACAATCAACATAATCAGCATATGTAGTGATAGAGGCAAAGGTGTCCCGTCTTTCGATGAGATGGTGGATTTCGCTTTGGTGGAAGTCAACTTTGTCGATCCGACTACGAACGTGCGAGGACGTCGCGCCTTAGCAATCGCTAAACCAACTCCGAGAGGTTATTGACCACGCCGGAGCACGATCAACCTGACCACGAAGGTCTGTTTCCTGCGAGCAAACGAAGAACAAGCAAGAAACTAAGATTGCAATCTGGATATTGCGAATATAAGATGAAAGCTTTATTGATCAAGGTGGGGTTCTGTGACGCCTTTGTCTGGTCGTTGAACACAAACGAAGTACGCGAAGTTGCAGCTATGGCGAACTTTTAATCTAAACAAAACCCAAAGTCTAAACGATGCCCTAAGGGCTGTATATATGGAGGAAGAGGGGGGGAATTTCGTGGCCCTTGGTGGAGGGGTCCGAAATCAACCCTATCTCTTGTTTCCCCACACATACGGACTCTAAAAATAGCCTATACTTATGTATTTCGAAATTACATGGGCCTGGCCCAATAATAAGGTGACGCAGCACCTAAAATAGCCTCAGGACGAAATTTATGAAGTGGCGTCTTGTATATTTCGTCCAAGGCTTCATGCACCCATTATGGTGGCTTCAAAGTCCTGAAATCATCACTTGTAACTCCGTTCTTGTTTCCCTTGCGCATGCCATCATCTCCATGCTTGTTCTTGCTCCAATGTTCATCCTTCTCTGATAAAGGCAAAGGTGTCCCGTCTTTCGATGAGATGATGGATTTCGCTTTGGTGGAAGTCGACTTTGACGATCCGACTACAAACGTGCGAGGACGTCGCGCCTTAGCAATCGCTAAACCAACTCCGAGAGGTTATTGACCACGCCGGAGCACGATCAACCTGACCACGAGGGTCTGTTTCCTGCGAGCAAACGAAGAACAAGCAAGAAACTGAGATTGCAATCTGGATATTGCGAATATAAGATGAAAGCTTTATTGATCAAGGTGGGGTTCTGTGACGCCTTTGTCTGGTCGTTGAACACAAACGAAGTACGCGAAGTTGCAGCTATGGCGAACTTTTAATCTAAACAAAACCCAAAGTCTAAACGATGCCCTAAGGGCTGTATATATGGAGGAAGAGGGGGGAATTTCGTGGCCCTTGGTGGAGGGGTCCGAAATCAACCCTATCTCTTGTTTCCCCACACATACGGACTCTAAAAATAGCCTATACTTATGTATTTCGAAATTACATGGGCCTGGCCCAATAATAAGCTGACGCAGCACCTAAAATAGCCTCGGGACGAAATTTATGAAGTGGCATCTTGTATATTTCGTCCAAGGCTTCATGCACCCATTATGGTGGCTTCAAAGTCCGGAAATCATCACTTGTAACTCCGTTCTTGTTCCCCTTGCGCATGCCATCATCTCCATGCTTGTTCTTGCTCCAATGTTCATCCTTCTCCAAGCTAGGCCCTTCATTTGTAAGCAAAACAAATGTATCCAATTTAGGCAGCATCATATTCTCATGAACATTAGAATCATTACCAAGAAACGAAAGTACCTGGTAATTTAGTTGGCGTGCACGAGCTCTAGTAATTGGTCCAGTATGTATAGCAGCAGGGGCTGTGGGTGTAACAATTGTATTGATGTCCTCATCATCCTCCCCTTCTTGAAATGAAGTCGTCCTCGACGGAAGTTCATCTTCCTCACCCAAATAAGGCTTCAAATCTGCAATGTTAAAAGTGGGACTAACCCCAAAATTTGCAGGCAGCTCAAGTTTATATGCATTATTATTTATTTTCTCTAACACCTTAAAGGGACCATCAGCACGTGGCATTAACTTTGATTTGCGCAAATCAGGAAATCTATCCTTACGCAAATGTAACCAAACAAGATCTCCAGGTGCAAACACAACATGTTTTCTACCCTTATCTCCAGCAAGTTTATATTTAGCATTCATGCGCTCAATGTTTTCATTAGTTAACTCATGCATTTTTAAAATCAATTCAGCACGTTGTTTAGCATCAAAATTAACCTTCTCCGAAGATGGAAGAGGCAACAAATCAATAGGTGCACGAGGTAGGAAACCATACACAACTTCAAAAGGGCACATCTTAGTAGTAGAATGCAATGAACGATTATAAGCAAATTCAATATGAGGCAAGCATTCCTCCCACATTTTCTTATTATTCTTCAAAACAGCCCTAAGCATAGTAGACAACGTTCTATTGACTACTTCAGTTTGTCCATCAGTTTGGGGGTGACAAGTAGTACTAAAAAGCAGTTTAGTCCCCAACTTAGCCCATAAACATCTCCAAAAGTGGCTAAGAAATTTAGTATCACGATCTGAAACAATAGTATTTGGCACACCATGCAAGCGAATAATTTCACGAAAGAACAAATCAGCAACATTAATAGCATCATCGCTTTTATGACATGGTATAAAGTGTGCCATTTTCGAGAATCTATCCACGACAACAAGTATGCTATCCCTCCCCTTCTTTGTTCGAGGTAAACCTAAAACAAAGTCCATAGATATATCCTCCCAAGGAACACTAGGTACAGGCAAAGGCATATATAAACCATGAGGATTGAGGCGTGACTTAGCTTTTTGACATGTAGTGCAGCGAGCAATAAAACGCTCAACATCCCGTCTCATCTTTGGCCAAAAGAAATGTGTAGCAAGTACGTCCTCCGTCTTCTTCACGCCAAAGTGTCCCATTAATCCTCCTCCATGCGCCTCCTGCAACAACAAAAGACGAACGGAGCTAGCTGGAATGCATAGCTTGTTAGCACGAAACACAAATCCATCGTTAACAACAAACTTGTTCCACATTCTTCCTTCTTTACAATTATGCATTACATCTTTAAAATCAGCATCATGCACATATTGATCTTTGATGGTCTCCAAACCAAATATTTTGAAGTCAAGTTGTGAAAGCATAGTATAGCGACGAGACAAAGCATCAGCAATAACATTTTCTTTTCCCTACTTGTGTTTAATGACATAAGGGAAAGTCTCAATGAATTCAACCCATTTAGCATGTCTACGATTCAGTTTAGCTTGACTTTTAATATGTTTCAATGATTCATGATCAGAATGTATAACAAATTCTTTGGGCCATAAATAATGTTGCCATGTTTCTAAAGTCCGAACAAGAGCATATAATTCTTTATCATAAGTAGAATAATTCAGACTAGGCCCACTCAATTTTTCAGAAAAGTATGCAACAGGTTTGCCATCTTGTAATAACACACCCCCTAATCCAATTCCACTAGCATCACATTCAAGCTCAAAAGTCTTATTAAAATCAGGAAGTTGGAGTAAAGGAGCATGTGTCAACTTATCTTTCAATACCGTGAAGGCTTCTTCCTGTGCGGTACCCCAAAGAAAAGGCACATCTTTCTTGGTAAGCTCATTGAGAGGTGCAGCAATGGTGCTGAAATCTCTCACAAAACGCCTATAGAATCCAGCGAGGCCAAGAAAACTCCTCACTTGTGTGACCGTTTTGGGCTGCGGCCAACTCTCAATGGCTTCAATCTTGGCTTTATCAACTTCAATTCCCTGTGGAGTAACAACATAGCCAAGAAAAGATACTCGGTCGGTGCAAAAGGTGCACTTCCCAAGGTTACCAAACAAACGTGCATCACGTAGAGAAATAAAAACAGCACGTAAATGTTCCAAATGTTCCTCCAAAGATCTGCTATAAATCAATATGTCATCAAAGTAAACTACCACAAATCGTCCAATGAAAGCACGTAAAACTTCGTTCATTAATCTCATGAAAGTACTAGGTGCATTAGTTAACCCAAAAGGCATGACTAACCACTCATATAATCCAAACTTAGTTTTAAATGCTGTTTTCCATTCATCTCCCAATTTCATACGAATTTGATGGTAGCCACTACGCAAATCAACTTTGGAGAATATTGTAGAGCCACTCAATTCATCAAGCATATCATCTAGCCTAGGAATAGGATGATGATAACGAATAGTAATATTATTAATGCCTCTACAATCAACACACATACGTGATGTACCATCCTTTTTCGGCACTAGAATAATAGGAACAGCACAAGGACTAAGGGATTCGCGTATATAACCTTTGTCGAGAAGCTCTTGTACTTGACGCATAATCTCCTTCGTCTCCTCTGGATTGGTACGGTATGGTGCACGGTTTGGTAGTGAAGCACCGGGAATTAAGTCAATCTGATGCTCAATCCCTCGAATAGGTGGTAATCCCGGTGGCACGTCTTGTGGAAAAACGTCAGCGAACTCCTGCAAAATGTTAGTGACAGCAGGAGGCAAAGAGGAAGGCACGTCCTCGAATGAAAATAATGCCTCTTTGCACACAAAAGCATAGCAAACAGATTTGCTGAAATCTAGCTCATCAATATCAGATTTGGTGGCAAATAAACATGCACTTTTCAATTTAATTTCAGAAGCAACACTAGATGGTTTATTATTAGGCTTCATTTGTTGCTCAAATTCTTTTGCCACAATCTGATTTTCACTCTTATTCTTCTCCTGTTGTGCTTTATTAGCTCTATTAATATCATCTTTCAAAATGGAATCAGGAGTCATAGGAAGCAAAGTAATATTTTTATCCTTATGAACAAGAGTATAGTGATTGTTTCTACCATGGTGTACAGAATTTTTATCAAATTGCCATGGTCTACCAAGTAATAAGGAACATGCTTGCATAGGTACCACATCACAATCAACATAATCAGCATATGTAGTGATAGAGGCAAAGGTGTCCCGTCTTTCGATGAGATGGTGGATTTCGCTTTGGTGGAAGTCAACTTTGTCGATCCGACTACGAACGTGCGAGGACGTCGCGCCTTAGCAATCGCTAAACCAACTCCGAGAGGTTATTGACCACGCCGGAGCACGATCAACCTGACCACGAAGGTCTGTTTCCTGCGAGCAAACGAAGAACAAGCAAGAAACTAAGATTGCAATCTGGATATTGCGAATATAAGATGAAAGCTTTATTGATCAAGGTGGGGTTCTGTGACGCCTTTGTCTGGTCGTTGAACACAAACGAAGTACGCGAAGTTGCAGCTATGGCGAACTTTTAATCTAAACAAAACCCAAAGTCTAAACGATGCCCTAAGGGCTGTATATATGGAGGAAGAGGGGGGGAATTTCGTGGCCCTTGGTGGAGGGGTCCGAAATCAACCCTATCTCTTGTTTCCCCACACATACGGACTCTAAAAATAGCCTATACTTATGTATTTCGAAATTACATGGGCCTGGCCCAAAAATAAGGTGACGCAGCACCTAAAATAGCCTCGGGACGAAATTTATGAAGTGGCATCTTGTATATTTCGTCCAAAGCTTCATGCACGCATTATGGTGGCTTCAAAGTCCTGAAATCATCACTTGTAACTCCGTTCTTGTTCCCCTTGCGCATGCCATCATCTCCATGCTTGTTCTTGCTCCAATGTTCATCCTTCTCCAAGCTAGGCCCTTCATTTGTAAGCAAAACAAATGTATCCAATTTAGGCAGCATCATATTCTCATGAACATTAGAATCATTACCAAGAAACGAAAGTACCTGGTAATTTAGTTGGCGTGCACGAGCTCTAGTAATTGGTCCAGTATGTATAGCAGCAGGGGCTGTGGGTGTAACAATTGTATTGATGTCCTCATCACACTAGATGGTTTATTATTAGGTTTCATTTGTTGCTCAAATTCTTTTGCCACAATCTTATTTTCACTCTTATTCGTCTCCTGTTTTGCTTTATTAGCTCTATTAATATCATCTTTCAAAATGGAATCAGGAGTCATAGGAAGCAAAGTAATATTTTTATCCTTATGAACAAGAGTATAGTGATTGTTTCTACCATGGTGTACAGAATTTTTATCAAATTGCCATGGTCTACCAAGTAATAAGGAACATGCTTGCATAGGTACCACATCACAATCAACATAATCAGCATATGTAGAGATACTAAAATGCACACGAACAGTACGTGTTACCTTAACCTTGCCGCTGTTGTTGAACCATTGGATGTAGTAAGGATGGGGATGTGGTCTTGTGGTGAGAGAAAGCTTCTCCACCATCTCCATGCTAGCCAAGTTGTTGCAGCTCCCTCCGTCTATGATGACGCGCACAGAACGTTCCTTCACAACTCCCTTGGTATGGAACAAATTCTGCCTCTGATTTTGCTCAGCTTGTGTGACCTGCACACTCAAAACACGTTGAGCAACTAAACATTCATACCTGTCAGCGTCTTCAGGAGCCATGTATTGCGTCTCATGATCAGAATCATCTCCACCATGTTCTTCACGTGTAATAAGAGCCAAAGTCTCCTCATCATAGTCACTAGCGGACTCATATCCACCATCCGCGGTAGCAATCATCACACGCGGAGATTTGCATTCTCTCGCATAATGACCTCCTCCCTTACAACGACGACAAATAATATCACTTGTGTGCCCTATTGATGCCATGGAAGAAGAAGAACGCTGTGCAGGCCCCGCAGGTGCGCTCTTGGCAGATAATGGTGGTTGTGCCTGTTTTCTTGAATCACGGCTGGAGGTGGCACCGGATGGAGGTGCTGGTGCAGTTGAAGTAGAAGATGCACGTGGTGTCCATGATGAAGGTCGGCCTGCAGAAAAGTTAGTTCGCCCCAATGCTTGTCGATCCTGCACTTCACGTTCAGCTTTACAAGCAAGATGGAATAAGCGAGTGATATTAGTATACTCCTTATAGTCTAAAATGGTCTGAATCTCTCTATTTAATCCACCCAGAAAACGTGCAAGCATAGCTTCATTCTCCTCAACAATACCACATCTAATCATGCCAGTTTGTAATTCCTGATAATATTCTTCTACAGAATTTTTCCCTTGTCTTAAACGCTGCAATTTTTGAAGCAATTCACGTTGATAATATGGTGGAACCCAACGCGTACGCATAGCAGTTTTCAAAGCAGCCCAAGTAGTTGGAATAGGATATAATCTACAATGTTCAGACCACCATACACATGCAAAACTAGTGAAAGCACAAACAGCAGCAGCAACTCGTCTCTCCTCAGGATATTGTAAACATGTAAATCGTTGTTCAGTTTCTAACTCCCAAGTAAGATATATATCAGGAACATATCTACCCTCAAATGGTGGAATATTCAATTTCAGTTTAGGAATATGGACATCATCTCGTACCTGAGGTGGTGGTGCAGGCCTACCATTACGAATATATACCTGATAGAGGCAAAGGTGTCCCGTCTTTCGATGAGATGGTGGATTTCGCTTTGGTGGAAGTCGACTTTGACGATCCGACTACGAACGTGCGAGGACGTCGCGCCTTAGCAATCGCTAAACCAACTCCGAGAGGTTATTGACCACGCCGGAGCACGATCAACCTGACCACGAGGGTCTGTTTCCTGCGAGCAAACGAAGAACAAGCAAGAAACTAAGATTGCAATCTGGATATTGCGAATATAAGATGAAAGCTTTATTGATCAAGGTGGGGTTCTGTGACGCCTTTGTCTGGTCGTTGAACACAAACGAAGTACGCGAAGTTGCAGCTATGGCGAACTTTTAATCTAAACAAAACCCAAAGTCTAAACGATGCCCTAAGGGCTGTATATATGGAGGAAGAGGGGGGAATTTCGTGGCCCTTGGTGGAGGAGTCCGAAATCAACCCTATCTCTTGTTTCCCCACACATACGGACTCTAAAAATAGCCTATACTTATGTATTTAGAAATTACATGGGCCTGGCCCAATAATAAGGTGACGCAGCACCTAAAATAGCCTCGGGACGAAATTTATGAAGTGGCATCTTGTATATTTCGTCCAAGGCTTCATGCACCCATTATGGTGGCTTCAAAGTCCTGAAATCATCACTTGTAACTCCGTTCTTGTTCCCCTTGCGCATGACATCATCTCCATGCTTGTTCTTGCTCCAATGTTCATCCTTCTCCAAGCTAGGCCCTTCATTTGTAAGCAAAACAAATGTATCCAATTTAGGCAGCATCATATTCTCATGAACATTAGAATCATTAGCAAGAAACGAAAGTACCTGGTAATTTAGTTGGCGTGCACGAGCTCTAGTAATTGGTCCAGTATGTATAGCAGCAGGGGCTATGGGTGTAACAATTGTATTGATGTCCTCATCATCCTCCCCTTCTTGAAATGAAGTCGTCCTCGACGGAAGTCCATCTTCCTCACCCAAATAAGGCTTCAAATCTGCAATGTTAAAAGTGGGACTAACCCCAAAATCTGCAGGCAGCTCAAGTTTATATGCATTATCATTTATTTTCTCTAACACCTTAAAGGGACCATCAGCACGTGGCATTAGCTTTGATTTGCGCAAATCAGGAAATCTATCCTTACGCAAATGTAACCAAACAAGATCTCCAGGTGCAAACACAACATGTTTTCTACCCTTATCTCCAGCAAGTTTATATTTAGCATTCATACGCTCAATGTTTTCCTTAGTTAACTCATGCATTTTTAAAATCAATTCAGCACGTTGTTTAGCATCAAAATTAACCTTCTCCGAAGATGGAAGAGGCAACAAATCAATAGGTGCATGAGGTAGGAAACCATACACAACTTCAAAAGGGCACATCTTACTAGTAGAATGCAATGAACGATTATAAGCAAATTCAATATGAGGCAAGCATTCCTCCCACATTTTCTTATTATTCTTCAAAACAACCCTAAGCATAGTAGACAACGTTCTATTGACTACTTCAGTTTGTCCATCAGTTTGGGGGTGACAAGTAGTACTAAAAAGCAGTTTAGTCCCCAACTTAGCCCATAAACATCTCCAAAAGTGGCTAAGAAATTTAGTATCACGATCTGAAACAATAGTATTTGGCACACCATGCAAGCGAATAATTTCACGAAAGAACAAATCAGCAACATTAACAGCATCATCGCTTTTATGACATGGTATAAAGTGTGCCATTTTCGAGAATCTATCCACGACAACAAATATGCTATCCCTCCCCTTCTTTGTTCGAGGTAAACCTAAAACAAAGTCCATAGATATATCCTCCCAAGGAACACTAGGTACAGGCAAAGGCATATATAAACCATGAGGATTGAGGCGTGACTTAGCTTTTTGACATGTAGTGCAGCGAGCAATAAAACGCTCAACATCCCGTCTCATCTTTGGCCAAAAGAAATGTGTAGCAAGTACGTCCTCCGTCTTCTTCACGCCAAAGTGTCCCATTAATCCTCCTCCGTGCGCCTCCTGCAACAACAAAAGACGAACGGAGCTAGCTGGAATGCATAGCTTGTTAGCACGAAACACAAATCCATCGTTAACAACAAACTTGTTCCACATTCTTCCTTCTCTACAATTATGCATTACATCTTTAAAATCAGCATCATGCACATATTGATCTTTGATGGTCTCCAAACCAAATATTTTGAAGTCAAGTTGTGAAAGCATAGTATAGCGACGAGACAAAGCATCAGCAATAACATTTTCTTTTCCCTTCTTGTGTTTAATGACATAAGGGAAAGTCTCAATGAATTCAACCCATTTAGCATGTCTACGATTCAGTTTAGCTTGACTTTTAATATGTTTCAATGATTCATGATCAGAATGTATAACAAATTCTTTGGGCCATAAATAATGTTGCCATGTTTCTAAAGTCCGAACAAGAGCATATAATTCTTTATCATAAGTAGAATAATTCAGACTAGGCCCACTCAATTTTTCAGAAAAGTATGCAACAGGTTTGCCATCTTGTAATAACACACCTCCTAATCCAATTCCACTAGCATCACATTCAAGCTCAAAAGTCTTATTAAAATCAGGAAGTTGGAGTAAAGGAGCATGTGTCAACTTATCTTTCAATACCGTGAAGGCTTCTTCCTGTGCGGTACCCCAAACAAAACGCACATCCTTCTTTGTAAGCTCGTTGAGAGGTGCAGCAATGGTGCTGAAATCTCTCACAAAACGCCTATAGAATCCAGCGAGGCCAAGAAAACTCCTCACTTGTGTGACCGTTTTGGGCTGCGGCCAACTCTCAATAGCTTCAATCTTGGCTTTGTCAACTTCAATTCCCTGTGGAGTAACAACATAGCCAAGAAAAGATACTCGGTCGGTGCAAAAGGTGCACTTCCCAAGGTTACCAAACAAACGTGCATCACGTAGAGCAATAAAAACAACACGTAAATGTTCCAAATGTTCTTCCAAAGATCTGCTATAAATCAGTATGTCATCAAAGTAAACTACCACAAATCGTCCAATGAAAGCACGTAAAACTTCGTTCATTAATCTCATGAAAGTACTAGGTGCATTAGTTAACCCAAAAGGCATGACTAACCACTCATATAATCCAAACTTAGTTTTAAATGCTGTTTTCCATTCATCTCCCAATTTCATACGAATTTGATGGTAGCCACTACGCAAATCAACTTTGGAGAATATTGTAGAGCCACTCAATTCATCAAGCATATCATCTCGTACCTGAGGTGGTGGTGCAGGCCTACCATTACGAAGATATACCTGAGGTCGACCTGCTGGTGGTGGTACAGGTGGCTGCACGTAGTGTTGATTTTGATCAACCTCATCCTCATAGTCTCCCACATAATCATCCTCCTCCGCATCAGCAGCAGGAGCCACAGAAGTATCAACAGCAGCACCAACAGTTTGGCCAAACGCAAGAGGAACACGGCTTGCTCGGCGGAGGTCTGCTTCGCGACGTGGAGGTAGTCGTTGTTGTTGTTGTTGTTGTTGGAGAGGTGCGTTAGCTGCAGCGGGTGGTGGTGGTGGAAGACGCGCGAGCAATTCATTAAACTTGTTATCGAGCTTTGTTTCGAACGTCTTCTCAAAGCCAGTGATCTTCTCCATGGCTTCTTCAAAATTGTTCAGCACATCTTGCACCTGTTCAGTCATCATTTGCTGAAACTTATCATGAAGCTCCTTGTTCGATAAATTCTCCCAGTCAATCTCGTCGGCTTGTGATCCTGGCATGGTTAACAGCAATAGAAACACACAAGAATATGATCCTACAGACTACGAACAAGTGGTGGTGGTGGGTGTCACAAATCCGTCAAGCAAATCTCAAATTCTTACCAGTTCTTACCGAGCAGCAGGCGGTGATCGGCAACCGTTGTAGTCAAAAACTCTCAAAGCTTGGATAGAGCGATTACCAGGGAGAGTCAAACACACGACGTAGATGTATGTGGAGCTGGGAAGGCTTATAATATGGTAGCAAAAAGGGTCAGCAATAATCAATTCAGAGATGCAAAGTTGAATAAACGCTCAACGACGGTACTGTGCTGGTCCTAGGCTAGACTGTGCTAGAGACGCGAGCCTAGAACACTAACAAAATCACGGCGCGGCACGTAAACAAGGGAAAAGCACACTCTGGAATTTTTTTTTTGCGCTCTTTTTTTTTGCGCTCTTTTTTTTTGCGCTGCTTTTTTTTTTTGCGAAAAATCACTATAATGGCGAGTGTCTCAAAACTCTTCTTAGCTCAAACTGACAGGATGGGCACGAAATTTTTTTGACCAATTTTTTTTTTTTTGACTGCCCGGACCCAAAAACTGGAAACGGGTCAAAAAAAACTTCCTATAATGGCACCTGTCTCAAAACACTCAGAAACACCTAAAAATAGGATAGCCAGAAATTTTTTCGAAAAATGCGTTTTCGAAAAATTTTGGGCCTAAACGGAGCGTGGCTACCCGACTCTTTTTTTTTCCGAAACCTACTCCGGCAAGGAAACACGAATCGGAATCTAGAGGGATCTCGAAAACAAACCTAATATGACAAGAACTCGGATTGGTGGTGGATATATGGTGGTAGATGGCAGCGGTGGTGGTATATGACAGTTGTGGTGGTATATGGATACGGATTCGAAGCGGTGGCGGATAAGCGGTGGTGGTAGATGGCAGGGGTGATGATGATGGTGCGGCGGCGGCGTGACAACTTATGACCAGAACTCGAAACTCTAAAAGACTAGACTCTAAGACCAGCAACTAGACACGACGATGCAACCGCAAATTCAACAAAGCAAAACCCTAAAAAGATTATGCAAAGGCTCAGATTGGTTCGGATATGATGAACTAACCCTAAATTTTTTTTTTGTGGCTTTTTCGTGGACTGTAGGTATGAAGAACAGACTCGATCTAAACTACAAAAAACTGTAAAATCTCACCGAGCAACCTGGAAATCTGATAACATGTGATAGAGGCAAAGGTGTCCCGTCTTTCGATGAGATGATGGATTTCGCTTTGGTGGAAGTCGACTTTGTCGATCCGACTACGAACGTGCGAGGACGTCGCGCCTTAGCAATCGCTAAACCAACTCCGAGAGGTTATTGACCACGCCGGAGCACGATCAACCTGACCACGAAGGTCTGTTTCCTGCGAGCAAACGAAGAACAAGCAAGAAACTGAGATTGCAATCTGGATATTGCGAATATAAGATGAAAGCTTTATTGATCAAGGTGGGGTTCTATGACGCCTTTGTCTGGTCGTTGAACACAAACGAAGTACGCGAAGTTGCAGCTATGGTGAACTTTTAATCTAAACAAAACCCAAAGTCTAAACGATGCCCTAAGGGCTGTATATATGGAGGAAGAGGGGGTAATTTCGTGGCCCTTGGTGGAGGGGTCCGAAATCAACCCTATCTCTTGTTTCCCCACACATACGGACTCTAAAAATAGCCTATACTTATGTATTTCGAAATTACATGGGCCTGGCCCAATAATAAGGTGACGCAGCACCTAAAATAGCCTCGGGACGAAATTTATGAAGTGGCATCTTGTATATTTCGTCCAAGGCTTCATGCACCCATTATGGTGGCTTCAAAGTCCTGAAATCATCACTTGTAACTCCGTTCTTGTTCCCCTTGCGCATGCCATCATCTCCATGCTTGTTCTTGCTCCAATGTTCATCCTTCTCCAAGCTAGGCCCTGGTAATTTAGTTGGTGTGCGCGAGCTCTAGTAATTGGTCCAGTACGTATAGTAGCAGGGCCTGTGGGTGTAACAATGGTATTGATGTCCTCATCAACATGGCTACCACAGTTACACCCATATCCCCTGCTGTTTTACCTCTTGGAACAATTGCTAGAGATCGCATATGCCAGTTAAATTACCAGGTACTTCTGTTTCTTGGTAATGTTTCTAGTGTTCATGAGAATATGATGCTGCCTAACTTAGATACATTTGTGTCGCTTGCAATTGAAGGGCCTAGCACACACAAGAAGGATGGACATTGGAGCATGAGCAAGTACGGAGATGAAGGTGCGTGCGAAGAGAACAAGAACGAAGGTTCTAGTGGAGATTTTTGACTTTGAAGCCACCATGATGACATACGAGAATATGGACAAAATATACAAGATGGCCTTTCATAAATTTCGTCCATAGCTTATTATTGGTGTTGCGCCACCTTATTTTGGGCCAGGCCCAAGTAATCTATTTTTTAGAGTCCGTTTTGTAGGGGAAACGACTTAGGAGGTGTTTTAGTCCCACCTTGCCAAGGGTGGACGAAATCCCCTCTCTTTTCCCTATAAATATAGCCCTTAAGGCATCGCTTAGACTTGGGATTTGTTTAGTTAAAAGTTAGCCATTGCAACTTCGTGTACTTCGTTTGTGTCCAACGACAAGACCAAGACCGCTTCCGGATCCCCACCATTATCAATACTTCATATATATTTGCAATATTCAGATTGCTTTATCATATTCTTGCTCGTTCTTCGATTGCTTGCAGGAATAGACCTTCGTGGTCAGGCTGATCGTGCTTCCAGCATCGTCAGTAACCTCAGGAGATTGGTTTAGCGATTGCTAAGGCGCAACGTCGTGCACGTTTGTAGTCGGATCGTCAAAGTCGTCTCCACCAAATCGATAGTTATCATCTCATCGAAAGATCGGGACCCTCGCCTCTATCAAGTGGTATCAGTTTTCAGGTTGCTCGGTGAGATTTTACCTGTTTTTCATAGTTAGATCGCATTTGTCTTCATACCTAGAGTCCAAGAAAAAGCCACAAAACACAGTTAGATTAGTTCATCATATCCCAGACAGTCTGAGCCTTTTCGCCATTACCACTTAGTTTTTGTTTTGTTGAATTTTTGTTACATCGTGTGTTGAGTCGCTGGTTCTAGTGTCTAGTCTTTTAGAGTTTCGAGTTCTAGTCACGTTTTGTTCACGCCGCCTACGCAAACACCATTATCCACCTCGTTGTAATTTTCCGCTGCCACATGCTATTTCCACCACCTTTTTCGCCATCCATCCATCCATTGTTGTGGTGCGTCCATGTGTTGACTGTTGCACCCACTGAGTAAAGGAGAAACAATTATTTGGAAGTATAGACACGGGGTAGTACTTGTGTTCTTCTGGAATGTGAGATTTGTTTCTTTGTTCTTGGAGAGGGTATTGTACTAATAGGAAAGTTTGGATGCGGTAGCTTTGAGGAAAGAGAAGAAGTAAAAAAAAAGTTGTAAACCGTTTTGGAATCCTAGCGGCAGCTCTGGTTGGTTGGAGTTCTTGATATATATATATAAGAGAATAGTACGCTGGTGTAGTTGAAAAAAAGGGATCAACCGTGAGGAGGACTACAAGCAGATTCTTACTAGAACGCAAAAAAAAGAGCAGATTCGTACTACTAGCAGATTCGTTGGAAATCGTGCTAGATATTTGCAAGTTTCGGTCGGCCACAATTATTAATAATAGAATAAAAGGCAGATCTGACGGGCTTTGGAAAGTAATCCTATGTACTAAGTTTTTTGATTTTGGAAGGAGGTAATTTCAAAAGAAATCTGCACACAAATCAAGGGTTGCCTTGTTGGGAAAAGATTCTGTTCGTTACTTTCCTTGTGCAGTTTTCCAGGAGGAAATATAAGGAAAGCATTGTGTGGCAAGTATTGTTTTGGGGAGGTTGAGATTTGGTTCGGTTTCCAATATACTTCTAACAAATATATTTGTTTCCTCATTTGCCACGGTGGACTTGGAAAGAAAAGTATTAATTTGGAAAGCCTAGATTCGGCCAAGAATTAAAGGATTTTGCTCGGGGCTGATCTGCCGTGGGATCGAAGGAACGTTTGGTTGAAAAAAAAAGAGGTCAGTTGTGTGTTTGTTAAGAAAAAAAACAAATCTGACCGAATCCTCCTGGTTTGGTAACTTCGGATAAAAAAGAAAGAAAGAGCAGAATACAAAGGGCAGGTTTGGTGTGGCCAAAGAGAAAGAGAGAACTTGGCAGGAAAGATAGCGGGCAAGTGCAGATTGTGAGATATATAGTAATCAACGCCAAAACCTGCTGATATAAGGAAAGTTTCGATACGACCGGATTGATGGAGTTTTTTTTGACTGATTAGCCGCAATTTTTGGCATAAGAGAAAAAACAAAGCAAAGGAATCGTGTACAATCAGGAAACGTTGGGATTATGTCCAAATCTTGGTGCGCCTCTTGTGTTTTTCTTGGAAAGCTCAATCCGTTGTTTATTCTTGGGCTGTTTTGAAACAGATTTTGGTTGACTTGGCCCCAGCGTGATTCTTGGCAGGAAAAAGAAAAGGAAAGAGTTTTTGCATGGAGGAATATCCCCACATGCCATCCATGTTTGAATAGGAGAGAGAAGGAAATAGAAAATCAAGGGTCTTTTCCTTGGCCGGGTGCAGCACGTGAAGGATATTGGCATTAAAAAAAAGGTTTCCATTTGCAGTTTAGTAGTACTGGATACTGGATATTCACTACTTTCGAAAGAGATTTTTCTTGGGGGAGTTAGATTGCAATCATTACTTCGGTCACCTTGGAGATTGTGCTGGATTTGCTGATAGAGGCGAGAGTGTCCCGATCTTTCGATGAGATGATAACTATCGATTTGGTGGAGACGACTTTGACGATCCGACTACAAACGTGCACGATGTTGCGCCTTAGCAATCGCTAAACCGATCTCCTGAGGTTACTGACGATGCCGGAAGCACGGTCAGCCTGACCACGAAGGTCTATTCCTGCAAGCAATCGAAGAACGAGCAAGAATATGATAAAGCAATCTGAATATTGCAAATATATATGAGGTATTGATAATGGTGGGGATCCGTAAGCGGTCTTGGTCTGATCGTTGGACACAAACGAAGTACACGAAGTTGCAATGGCTAACTTTTAACTAAACAAATCCCAAGGAAAAAGCTACTAGATGGATCTACTTATATAGGAGCAAGGGGTGGCGGCCAAGGAGGTGGGAGGACATCCCAAGGAAGCCTAAAACTAACCCTAGGTCGTACAAGGCTCATGGGCCCAAGTGGAGGTGATGCAACACCTTTGTGCTTGTAGTTTGACTCGGATTCTGCTGCAATGTCAGATTGTTTCGTCCGTAACTCAACGCTCCAGACGAATTTGAAGGTGGCTCCAATTGGGTTGGAAAGAGCACGAAATCTAGTTTCCAACAAAAAAGGAATCACCCAATTCGGAGTCCGTATGAAAAAGTTGTTGGTGTTTTGAGTTAGGTATGTCTGTGCAGTCCGAATCTGAATCCAGAACGTGAGAGACTTGGACTCTATCTTCTCTTGGCCCAAAAGTGACGTGAGAGGACTTTTTGAACACAACCTAAACTTCTTCTTTTCCCTTGTCTTCATATGTGGATTGTACAAATGTCCCATACACCTGCAATTAGACAAAACACAAAAGTATGTGAAGTATTTTTGTTCTGGATGACATAAATAGATTACTGAATAGTTTGCATTAGAAATCCCCTGACAAATATGCATGTATGCAATATTTTTGGTCGTATCCAAGGTAGTCATGTCCTCATCATCCTCCCCTTTTTGGTCGTATTCAGAGATGCAATGTTGAATAAACGCTCAACGACGGTACTGTGCTGGTCCTAGGCTAGACCGAACTAGAGACGCGAGCCTAGAACACTAATGAGGTCACGTCGTAGCACAACCAGTATCAATGAAGGATACAAAGTAGCTCTGGACAGCAAGATATAAGTGAAGATCACAACGACAGTAAAGATAATGATGTGAAACAACAACCAAGCTATTTTACTGAACAGTGCACAAAATAGATTCCAATCCGAATTCAACTACGAGATTGAGTCTAAAAAGATCCGAATTTTGTTTTTTTTTCTCTTTTTTTTCCTCACACTTTTTTTTCTTTCTCTCCTTTTTTTTCTCTGACTTTTTTTTTCTCTTTTTTTTCTCTCGCTTTTTTTCTCTTTTTTTTCTCCCTCTTTTCAAAACAAACTAGATAAGATGCAGATTGGATCAAGTGAAGATGTGAACGGTCTCAACTATTATTATGACAATGAATGGTGGGTAGCACGTGGTGGAAATTGATGGATGGGTGGTGGACAGCGGAAGAGATAATGATGCAGCGGTGGCGTGACTAATGTGAACAGAACTCGAAACTCTAAACGAACTAGACACTAAGACCAGCAACTCGGCACGACGATGCAACCGATAATTCAACTATGCAAGCAATGAAACGAAAATTGCAAAGGCTCAGACTGGCTTGGAACAAGGATGAATAGATCTAATTCTTTTTTGTGGCTTTTTCTTGGACAATAGGTAAGAAAATAAATCTAATCTAGGAAAACTGGAAATTCTCACCGAGCAACCTGAAAACTGATACCACTTGATAGAGGCGGAGGTGTCCCGATCTTTCGATGAGATGATAACTATCAATTTGGTGAAGATGACTTTGACGATCCGACTACAAACGTGCACGACGTTGCGCCTTAGCAATCGCTAAACCAACTCCGAGAGGTTATTGACCACGCCGGAGCACAATCAACCTGACCACGAAGGTCTATTCCTGCAAGCAATCAAAGAACAAGCAAGAATATGATAAAAGCAATCTGAATATTGCGAGTATATATGAAGTTTTGATAAAGGTGGGGATCCGTAAGCGGTCTTGGTCTGGTCGTTGGACACAAACGAAGTACACGAAGTTGCAATGGCTAACTTTTAACTAAACAAATCCCCAGGAAAAAGCTACTAGATGGATCTACTTATATAGGAGCAAGGGGTGGCGGCCAAGGAGGTGGGAGGACATCCCAAGGAAGCCTAAAACTAACCCTAGGTCGTACAAGGCTCATGGGCCCAAGTGGAGGTGATGCAACACCTTTGTGCTTGTAGTTTGTGATGAGGACATCAATACAATTGTTACACCCACAGCCCCTGCTGCTATACATACTGGACCAATTACTAGAGCTCGTGCACGCCAACTAAATTACCAGGTACTTTCGTTTCTTGGTAATGATTCTAATGTTCATGAGAATATGATGCTGCCTAAATTGGATACATTTGTTTTGCTTACAAATGAAGGGCCTAGCTTGGAGAAGGATGAACATTGGAGCAAGAACAAGCATGGAGATGATGGCATGCGCAAGGGGAACAAGAACGGAGTTACAAGTGATGATTTCCGGACTTTGAAGCCACCATAATGGGTGCATGAAGCCTTGGACGAAATATACAAGATGCCACTTCATAAATTTCGTCCCGAGGCTATTTTAGGTGCTGCGTCACCTTATTATTGGGCCAGGCCCATGTAATTTCGAAATACATAAGTATAGGCTATTTTTAGAGTCCGTATGTGTGGGGAAACAAGAGATAGGGTTGATTTCGGACCCCTCCACCAAGGGCCACGAAATTCCCCCCTCTTCCTCCCTATATACAGCCCTTAGGGCATCGTTTAGACTTTGGGTTTTGTTTAGATTAAAAGTTCGCCATAGCTGCAACTTCGCGTACTTCGTTTGTGTTCAACGACCAGACAAAGGCGCCACAGAACCCCACCTTGATCAATAAAGCTTTCATCTTATATTCGCAATATCCAGATTGCAATCTTAGTTTCTTGCTTGTTCTTCGTTTGCTTGCAGGAAACAGACCCTCGTGGTCAGGTTGATCGTGCTCCGGCGTGGTCAATAACCTCTCGGAGTTGGTTTAGCGATTGCTAAGGCGCGACGTCCTCGCACGTTCGTAGTCGGATCGTCAAAGTCGACTTCCACCAAAGCGAAATCCACCATCTCATCGAAAGACGGGACACCTTTGCCTCTATCAAGTGGTATCAGATTTCCAGGTTGCTCGGTGAGATTTTACAGTTTTTCGTAGTTTAGATCGAGTCTGTTCTTCATACCTATAGTCCACGAAAAAGCCACAAAAAAATTAGGGTTAGTTCATCATATCCGAACCAATCTGAGCCTTGCATAATCTTTTTAGGGTTTTGCTTTGTTGAATTTGCGGTTGCATCGTCGTGTCTAGTTGCTGGTCTTAAAGTCTAGTCTTTTAGAGTTTCGAGTTCTGGTCATAAGTTGTCACGCCGCCGCCGCACCATCATCATCGCCCCTGCCATCTACCACCACCGCACCGAATCCGTATCCATATACCACCACCAATCCGTGTCCATATACCACCATCGATCCATATCCATATACTACCGCCGCTACCACCACCGCTGCCATATACCACCACCATATATCCACCACCAATCCGAGTTCTTTGCTTATTAGGTTTGTTTTCGGGATCCATCTAGATTCCGATTCGTGTTTCCTTGCCGCAGTAGGTTTCGGAAAAAAAAAGAGTCGGGTAGCCACGCTCCGTTTAGGACCAAAATTTTTCGAAAACGCATTTTTCGAAAAAAATTCTGGCTATCCTATTTTTAGGTGTTTCTGAGTGTTTTGAGACAGGTGCCATTATAGGAAGTTTTTTTTGACCCGTTTTCCAGTTTTTGGGTCCGGGCAGTCGAAAAAAAAAAAATTGGTCGAAAAAATTTCGTGCCCATCCTGTCAGTTTGAGCTAGGAAGAGTTTTGAGACACTCGCCATTATAGTGATTTTTCGCAAAAAAAAGCAGCGCAAAAAAAAAGAGCGCAAAAAAAAAGAGCGATTTTTTTTTCAGAGTGTGCTTTTCCCTTGTTTACGTGTCGCGCCGTGATTTTGTTAGTGTTCTAGGCTCGCGTCTCTAGCACAGTCTAGCCTAGGACCAGCACAGTACCGTCGTTGAGCGTTTATTCAACTTTGCATCTCTGAATTGATTATTGCTGACCCTTTTTGCTACCATATTATAAGCCTTCCCAGCTCCACATACATCTACGTCGTGCGTTTGACTCTCCCTGGTAACCGCTCTATCCAAGCTTTGAGAGTTTTTGACTACAACGGTTGCCGATCACCGCCTGCTGCTGGGTAAGAACTGGTAAGAATTTGAGATTTGCTTGACGGATTTGTGACACCCACCACCACCACTTGTTCGTAGTCTGTAGGATCATATTCTTGTGTGTTTCTATTGCTGCTAACCATGCCAGGATCACAAGCCGACGAGATTGACTGGGAGAATTTATCGAACAAGGAGCTTCATGATAAGTTTCAGCAAATGATGACTGAACAGGTGCAAGATGTGCTGAACAATTTTGAAGAGGCCATGGAGAAGATCACTGGCCTTGAGAAGACGTTCGAAACAAAGCTCGATAACAAGTTTAATGAATTGCTCGCGCGTCTTCCACCACCACCACCCGCTGCACCTAACGCACCTCTCCAACAACAACAACAACGACTACCTCCACGTCACGAAGCAGACCTCCGCCGAGCAAGCTGTGTTCCTCTTGCGTTTGGCCAAACTGTTGGTGCTGCTGTTGATACTTCTGTGGCTCCTGCTGCTGATGCGGAGGAGGATGATTATGTGGGAGATTATGAGGATGAGGTTGATCAAAATCAACACTACGTGCAGCCACCTGTACCACCACCAGCAGGTCGACCTCAGGTATATATTCGTAATGGTAGGCCTGCACCACCACCTCAGGTACGAGATGATGTCCATATTCCTAAACTGAAATTGAATATTCCACCATTTGAGGGTAGATATGTTCCTGATATATATCTTACTTGGGAGTTAGAAACTGAACAACGATTTACATGTTTACAATATCCTGAGGAGAGACGAGTTGCTGCTGCTGTTTGTGCTTTTCACTAGTTTTGCATGTGTATGGTGGTCTGAACATTGTAGATTATATCCTATTCCAACTACTTGGGCTGCTTTGAAAACTGCTATGCGTACGCGTTGGGTTCCACCATATTATCAACGTGAATTGCTTCAAAAATTGCAGCGTTTAAGACAAGGGAAAAATTCTGTAGAAGAATATTATCAGGAATTACAAACTGGCATGATTAGATGTGGTATTGTTGAGGAGAATGAAGCTATGCTTGCACGTTTTCTGGGTGGATTAAATAGAGAGATTCAGACCATTCTAGACTATAAGGAGTATACTAATATCACTCGTTTATTCCATCTTGCTTGTAAAGCTGAACGTGAAGTGCAGGATCGACAAGCATTGGGGCGAACTAACTTTTCTGCAGGCCGACCTTCATCATGGACACCACGTGCATCTTCTACTTCAACTGCACCAGCACCTCCATCCGGTGCCACCTCCAGCCGTGATACAAGAAAACAGGCACAACCACCATTATCTTCCAAGAGCGCACCTGCGGGTCCTGCACAGCGTTCTTCTTCTTCCATGGCATCAATAGGGCACACAAGTGATATTATTTGTCGTCGTTGTAAGGGAGGAGGTCATTATGCGAGGGAATGCAAATCTCCGCGTGTGATGATTGCTACCGCGGATGGTGGATATGAGTCCGCTAGTGACTATGATGAGGAGACATTGGCTCTTATTACACGTGAAGAACATGGTGGAGATGATTCTGATCATGAGACGCAATACATGGCTCCTGAAGACGCTGACAGGTATGAATGTTTAGTTGCTCAACGTGTTTTGAGTGTGCAGGTCACACAAGCTAAGCAAAATCAGAGGCACAATTTGTTCCATACCAAGGGAGTTGTGAAGGAACGTTCTGTGCGCGTCATAATAGACGGAGGGAGCTGCAACAACTTGGCTAGCATGGAGATGGTGGAGAAGCTTTCTCTCACCACAAGACCACATCCACATCCTTACTACATCCAATGGTTCAACAACAGCGACAAGGTTAAGGTAACACGTACTGTTCGTGTGCATTTTAGTATCTCTACATATGCTGATTATGTTGATTGTGATGTGGTACCTATGCAAGCATGTTCCTTATTACTTGGTAGACCATGGCAATTTGATAAAAATTCTGTACACCATGGTAGAAACAATCACTATACTCTTGTTCATAAGGATAAAAATATTACTTTGCTTCCTATGACTCCTGATTCCATTTTGAAAGATGATATTAATAGAGCTAATAAAGCACAACAGGAGAAGAATAAGAGTGAAAATCAGATTGTGGCAAAAGAATTTGAGCAACAAATGAAGCCTAATAATAAACCATCTAGTGTTGCTTCTGAAATTAAATTGAAAAGTGCATGTTTATTTGCCACCAAATCTGATATTGATGAGCTAGATTTCAGCAAATCTGTATGCTATGCTTTTGCGTGCAAAGAGGCATTATTTTCATTCGAGGACGTGCCTTCCTCTTTGCCTCCTGCTGTCACTAACATTTTGCAGGAGTTCGCTGACGTTTTTCCACAAGACGTGCCACCGGGATTACCGCCTATTCGAGGGATTGAGCATCAGATTGACTTAATTCCCGGTGCTTCACCGCCAAACCGTGCACCATACCGTACCAATCCAGAGGAGACGAAGGAGATTATGCGTCAAGTACAAGAGCTTCTCGACAAAGGTTATATACGCGAATCCCTTAGTCCTTGTGCTGTTCCTATTATTCTAGTGCCGAAAAAGGATGGTACATCACGTATGTGTGTTGATTGTAGAGGCATTAATAATATTACTATTCGTTATCGTCATCCTATTCCTAGGCTAGATGATATGCTTGATGAATTGAGTGGCTCTACAATATTCTCCAAAGTTGATTTGCGTAGTGGCTACCATCAAATTCGTATGAAATTGGGAGATGAATGGAAAACAGCATTTAAAACTAAGCTTGGATTATATGAGTGGTTAGTCATGCCTTTTGGGTTAACTAATGCACCTAGTACTTTCATGAGATTAATGAACGAAGTTTTACGTGCTTTCATTGGACGATTTGTGGTAGTTTACTTTGATGACATATTGATTTATAGCAGATCTTTGGAAGAACATTTGGAACATTTACGTGCTGTTTTTATTGCTCTACGTGATGCACGTTTGTTTGGTAACCTTGGGAAGTGCACCTTTTGCACCGACCGAGTATCTTTTCTTGGCTATGTTGTTACTCCACAGGGAATTGAAGTTGATAAAGCCAAGATTGAAGCTATTGAGAGTTGGCCGCAGCCCAAAACGGTCACACACGTGAGGAGTTTTCTTGGCCTCGCTGGATTCTATAGGCGTTTTGTGAGAGATTTCAGCACCATTGCTGCACCTCTCAATGAGCTTACAAAGAAAGATGTGCCTTTTCTTTGGGGTACCGCACAGGAAGAAGCCTTCTCCGTATTGAAAGATAAGTTGACACATGCTCCTTTACTCCAACTTCCTGATTTTAATAAGACTTTTGAGCTTGAATGTGATGCTAGTGGAATTGGATTAGGAGGTGTGTTATTACAAGATGGCAAACCCGTTGCATACTTTTCTGAAAAATTGAGTCGGCCTAGTCTGAATTATTCTACTTATGATAAAGAATTACATGCTCTTGTTCGGACTTTAGAAACATGGCAACATTATTTATGGCCCAAAGAATTTGTTATACATTCTGATCATGAATCTTTGAAACATATTAAAAGTCAAGCTAAACTGAATCGTAGACATGCTAAATGGGTTGAATTCATTGAGACTTTCCCTTATGTCATTAAACACAAGAAGGGAAAAGAAAATGTTATTGCTGATGCATTGTCTCGTCGCTATACTATGCTTTCACAACTTGACTTCAAAATATTTGGTTTGGAGACCATCAAAGATCAATATGTGCATGATGCTGATTTTAAAGATGTAATGCAGAATTGTAAAGAAGGAAGAATGTGGAACAAGTTTGTCGTTAACGATGGATTTGTGTTTCGTGCTAACAAGCTATGCATTCCAGCTAGCTCCGTTCGTCTTTTGTTGTTGCAGGAAGCGCATGGAGGAGGATTAATGGGACATTTTGGCGTGAAGAAGACGGAGGACGTACTTGCTACACATTTCTTTTGGCCAAAGATGAGACGGGTTGTTGAGCGTTTTATTGCTCGATGCACTACATGTCAAAAAGCTAAGTCACGACTCAATCCTCATGGTTTATATATGCCTTTGCCTGTACCTAGTGTTCCTTGGGAGGATATATCTATGGACTTTGTTTTAGGTTTACCTCGAACAAAGAAGGGGAGGGATAGCATATTTGTTGTCGTGGATAGATTCTCGAAAATGGCACACTTTATACCATGTCATAAAAGCGATGATGCTGTTAATGTTGCTGATTTGTTCTTTCGTGAAATTATTCGCTTGCATGGTGTGCCAAATACTATTGTTTCAGATCGTGATACTAAATTTCTTAGCCACTTTTGGAGATGTTTATGGGCTAAGTTGGGGACTAAACTGCTTTTTAGTACTACTTGTCACCCCCAAACTGATGGACAAACTGAAGTAGTCAATAGAACGTTGTCTACTATGCTTAGGGCTGTTTTGAAGAGTAATAAGAAAATGTGGGAGGAATGCTTGCCTCATATTGAATTTCCTTATAATCGTTCATTGCATTCTACTACTAAGATGTGCCCTTTTGAAGTTGTGTATGGTTTCCTACCTCGTGCACCTATTGATTTGTTACCTCTTCCATCTTCGGAGAAGGTTAATTTTGATGCTAAACAACGTGCTGAATTGATTTTAAAAATGCATGAGTTAACTAAGGAAAACATTGAGCGTATGAATGCTAAATATAAACTTGCTGGAGATAAGGGTAGAAAACATGTTGTGTTTGCACCTGGAGATCTTGTTTGGTTACATTTGCGTAAGGATAGATTTCCTGATTTGCGCAAATCAAAGCTAATGCCACGTGCTGATGGTCCCTTTAAGGTGTTAGAGAAAATAAATGATAATGCATATAAACTTGAGCTGCCTGCAGATTTTGGGGTTAGTCCCACTTTTAACATTGCAGATTTGAAGCCTTATTTGGCTGAGGAAGATGAACTTCCGTCGAGGACGACTTCATTTCAAGAAGGGGAGGATGATGAGGACATCAATACAATTGTTACACCCACGGCCCCTGCTGCTATACATACTGGACCAATTACTAGAGCTCGTGCACGCCAACTAAATTACCAGGTACTTTCGTTTCTTGGTAATGATTCTAATGTTCATGAGAATATGATGCTGCCTAAATAGGATACATTTGTTTTGCTTACAATTGAAGGGCCTAGCTTGGAGAAGGATGAACATTGGAGCAAGAACAAGCATGGAGATGATGGCATGCGCAAGGGGAACAAGAACGGAGTTACAAGTGATGATTTCAGGACTTTGAAGCCACCATAATGGGTGCATGAAGCCTTGGACGAAATATACAAGATGCCACTTCATAAATTTCGTCCCGAGGCTATTTTAGGTGCTGCGTCACCTTATTATTGGGCCAGGCCCATGTAATTTCGAAAGACATAAGTATAGGCTATTTTTAGAGTCCGTATGTGTGGGGAAACAAGAGATAGGGTTGATTTCGGACCCCTCCACCAAGGGCCACGAAATTCCCCCCTCTTCCTCCCTATATACAGCCCTTAGGGCATCGTTTAGACTTTGGGTTTTGTTTAGATTAAAAGTTCGCCATAGCTGCAACTTCGCGTACTTCGTTTGTGTTCAACGACCAGACAAAGGCGCCACAGAACCCCACCTTGATCAATAAAGCTTTCATCTTATATTCGCAATATCCAGATTGCAATCTTAGTTTCTTGCTTGTTCTTCGTTTGCTTGCAGGAAACAGACCCTCGTGGTCAGGTTGATCGTGCTCCGGCGTGGTCAATAACCTCTCAGAGTTGGTTTAGCGATTGCTAAGGCGCGACGTCCTCGCACGTTCGTAGTTGGATCGTCAAAGTCGACTTCCACCAAAGCGAAATCCACCATCTCATCGAAAGACGGGACACCTTTGCCTCTATCAGTTTGACTCGGATTCTGCTGCAACGTCAGTTTCGTCCGTAACTCAACGCTCCTGACGAATTTGAAGGTGACTCCAATTGGGTTGGAAAGAGCACGAAATCTAGTTTCCAACAAAAAAGGAATCACCCAATTCGGAGTCCGTATAAAAAAGTTGTTGGAATTTTGAGTTAGGTATGTCTGTGCAGTCCGAATCTGAATCCAGAACGTGAGAGACTTGGACTCTATCTTCTTGGCCCAAAAGTGACGTGAGAGGACTTTTTGAACACAACCTAAACTTCTTCTTTTCCCTTGTCTTCATATGTGGATTGTACAAATGTCCCATACACCTGCAATTAGACAAAACACGTAAGTATGTGAAGTATTTTTGTTCTGGATGACATAAATAGATTATTGAATAGTTTGCATTAGAAATCACCTGACAAATATGCATGTATGCAATATTTTTGGTCGTATCCAAGGTAGTCATGTCCTCATCATTTGCTTTGGTGGATTGGAAGGTTTTAAATAAAGAAAAAAAAGGGGAGTCCTGACCTACGTGGAACAAGTGCACACTCTGGTTTGGGTAAAAAAAAGGAAGAATTACACGGTTACTAACGCTGTTTCTCTTGCCTTTTTTTTGATCCAGTGCTTAGTGGAAAAAAAATCCTGGTTGAAATCAGTGCGTGAATTTTTGGCTGTGTCTTAGGCTCGCGTCTCTAGCATAGTCTAGCCTAGGACCAGCACTCGACCACTTTGAGCGAATTTTCAGCTTGCATTAATTAACGTGGTTGTAGCATTTTTTACCACATATATCAAGCCAACCCAGCTCCACATATTTCTACATTGTGTATACATATGTTCACCTGGCAATCGCTTTATCCAACCTTTGGAGTTATTTGACACTGCTGGTTGCCGGTCACCACCTGCTGCATGGTAAGAACTTGTAAGACTTTGATTTGCTGTACTGTGAGCGCTTTACCATCACATCCCAGTAGTTCATAGGAACATTATTTTTGGATTTTGTTTCTTGTTTTTACTAATGATGACAGGATCCAGAGTCGGTTCATGGGCTTTGTCGATCGTGGGAGATGTGCCACCACCTATGCAAATATCACAACCGTCACGAGAGGTGCACAAACATCCAGATGCCCATGATCAGGTTAATGTTTCTATACCACCATTTAATGGCCGTTTTAGACCTGCTTTATATATTGAATGGGAGTTCGGCATAAATAATATATTTGCTTCCCATAATTTTGATGAACGTAAAAAAGTTAAGGTTGTGGTTGGTTCTTTCACTGGTTATGCTTTAGTTTGGTGGAGTGAATATTGTCGGTTACACCCTAATGATATACCTTCTACTTGGGATGATTTGAAACTTGCCATGCGACATACATTCGTTTCCGCTTATTATACTCGTGAAATGATTAAAAAATTGCAACATTTAAAACAAGGTAGTGACACCGTAACAAAATATTATGATGCTTTACAAACTACTTTGTTGCATTCCTCTTTAGAAGAAAGTGAAGAAGATTTTATGGATAGATTTTGGGGAGGTTTAAACCGTGATATTCAGGAGATAATAATTCATGAAGAGTGTTCTCCTATGGATCGTTTGTTTCGTCTTGCTTGTAAAGCTGAACGGGAAATAAAACGACGTGTAGCCCTCAAAGAGAACAAGCACAAGGTGCACATTCCAAGAGATGATACGGTTGTTCCTTCAACTACTAGGCGTGCTATGACAACCACATCCGTTGTTGCATCACCTCCACCATGTGACACAGCACCATCGATAGTGCCTACATCTGAGTTGATCATAAGAGGTAATGACAAAGGTACTGATCTCCCACCTCCACATGAGTATGATGAATGCCTTGTCAATTTTAATGAACCATACGATGAGCTACCCACTACTATGATCACACCAGCTATTTTAGAAGACTATGTTCATGATTTGACTTTGCCATGCGATCAAACAATTTTGAGTGAACCCATTGAATTAACTATTGATGCGAAAGAACCATGTGAATCAGGGAATAAATCAGATTTGGCTCAAATATGTTTGAAAATAGTTATGCCAATGTTTAATCATGTTGATATGACCTCTAATCTTGATGATGGTTCATCAAGGTTGGGATGGTTTAATGATGAGCATTACCAATCTTTTGGTACGATTAAGAGCTTCACTTATATGTGCAAACTGAGTTGCAATATTTTTATGCATTTGAGTTCTTCTGATAATATATTGGTTTTATATTTCACGACTTTAGAAGGGTGCTCTTGTATAACTGTCTCACATGTGCCACAACTGAGATCAGTCAAAATGGATGACATATACATATACAACGTGTACACCTTGTCTCTTTTGTTAGCCACATTTCAGGTTAAGCAACGCCGAGGACGGCTTTGTTTTCAAGAAGGGGAGGATGATGAGGACATGGCTACCACAGTTACACCCATATCCCCTGCTGTTTTACCTCTTGGAACAATTGCTAGAGATCGCATATGCCAGTTAAATTACCAGGTACTTTTGTTTCTTGGTAATGTTTCTAGTGTTCATGAGAATATGATGCTGCCTAACTTAGATACATTTGTGTCGCTTGCAATTGAAGGGCCTAGCACACACAAGAAGGATGGACATTGGAGCATGAGCAAGTACGGAGATGAAAGTGCGTGCGAAGAGAACAAGAACGAAGGTTCTAGTGGAGATTTTTGGACTTTGAAGCCACCATGATGACATACGAGAAGATGGACAAAATATACAAGATGGCCTTTCATAAATTTCGTCCATAGCTTATTATTGGTGTTGCGCCACCTTATTTTGGGGCAGGCCCAAGTAATCTATTTTTTAGAGTCTGTTTTGTAGGGGAAACGACTTAGGAGGTGTTTTAGTCCCACCTTGCCAAGGGTGGACGAAATCCCCTCTCTTTTCCCTATAAATATAGCCCTTAAGGCATCGCTTAGACTTGGGATTTGTTTAGTTAAAAGTTAGCCATTGCAACTTCGTGTACTTCGTTTGTGTCCAACGACCAGACCAAGACCGCTTCCGGATCCCCACCATTATCAATACTTCATATATATTTGCAATATTCAGATTGCTTTATCATATTCTTACTCGTTCTTCGATTGCTTGCAGGAATAGACCTTCGTGGTCAGGCTGACCGTGCTTCCAGCATCGTCAGTAACCTCAGGAGATTGGTTTAGCGATTGCTAAGGCGCAACGTCGTGCACGTTTGTAGTCGGATCGTCAAAGTCGTCTCCACCAAATCGATAGTTATCATCTCATCGAAAGATCAGGACCCTCGCCTCTATCACATTCCTTGCCGGAGTCGGGTAGCCACGCTCCGTTTAGGCCCAAAATTTTTCGAAAACGCATTTTTTGAAAAAATTTCTGGCTATCCTATTTTTAGGTGTTTCTGAGTGTTTTGAGACAGATGCCATTATAGGAAGTTTTTTTTGACCCGTTTCCAGTTTTTGGGTCCGGGCAGTCGAAAAAAAAAAATTGGTCGAAAAATTTCGTGCCCATCCTGTCAGTTTGAGCTACGAAGAGTTTTGAGACACTCGCCATTATAGTGATTTTTCGCAAAAAAAAAAGCAGCGCAAAAAAAAAGAGCGAAAAAAAAAGAGCGAAAAAAAAATTCAGAGTGTGCTTTTCCCTTGTTTATGTGCCGCGCCGTGATTTTGTTGGTGTTCTAGGCTCGCGTCTCTAGCACAGTCTAGCCTAGGACCAGCACAGTACCGTCGTTGAGCGTTTATTCAACTTTGCATCTCTGAATTGATTATTGCTGACCCTTTTTGCTACCATAGTATAAGCCTTCCCAGCTCCACATACATCTACGTCGTGCGTTTGACTCTCCCTGGTAATCGCTCTATCCAAGCTTTGAGAGTTTTGACTACAACGGTTGCCGATCACCGCCTGTTGCTGGGTAAGAACTAGTAAGAATTTGAGTTTTGCTTGACGGATTTCTGACACCCACCACCACCACTTGTTCGTAGTCTGTAGGATCATATTCTTGTGTGTTTCTATTGCTGCTAACCATGCCAGGATCACAAGCCGACGAGATTGTGATGAGGACATCAATACAATTGTTACACCCACAGCCCCTGCTGCTATACATACTGGACCAATTACTAGAGCTCGTGCACGCCAACTAAATTACCAGGTACTTTCGTTTCTTGGTAATGATTCTAATGTTCATGAGAATATGATGCTGCCTAAATTGGATACATTTGTTTTGCTTACAAATGAAGGGCCTAGCTTGGAGAAGGATGAACATTGGAGCAAGAACAAGCATGGAGATGATGGCATGCGCAAGGGAAACAAGAACGGAGTTACAAGTGATGATTTCAGGACTTTGAAGCCACCATAATGGGTGCATGAAGCCATGGACGAAATATACAAGATGCCACTTCATAAATTTCGTCCCGAGGCTATTTTAGGTGCTGCGTCACCTTATTATTGGGCCAGGCCCATGTAATTTCGAAATACATAAGTATAGGCTATTTTTAGAGTCCGTATGTGTGGGGAAACAAGAGATAGGGTTGATTTCGGACCCCTCCACCAAGGGCCACGAAATTCCCCCCTCTTCCTCCATATATACAGCCCTTAGGGCATCGTTTAGACTTTGGGTTTTGTTTAGATTAAAAGTTCGCCATAGCTGCAACTTCGCGCACTTCGTTTGTGTTCAACGACCAGACAAAGGCGTCACAGAACCCCACCTTGATCAATAAAGCTTTCATCTTATATTTGCAATATCCAGATTGCAATCTTAGTTTCTTGCTTGTTCTTCGTTTGCTCGCAGGAAACAGACCCTCGTGGTCAGGTTGATCGTGCTCCGGCGTGGTCAATAACCTCTCGGAGTTGGTTTAGCGATTGCTAAGGCGCGACGTCCTCGCACGTTCGTAGTCGGATCGTCAAAGTCGACTTCCACCAAAGCGATATCCATCATCTCATCGAAAGACGGGACACCTCCGCCTCTATCAAGTGGTATCAGATTTCCAGGTTGCTCGGTGAGATTTTATAGTTTTTCGTAGTTTAGATCGAGTCTGTTCTTCATACCTACAGTCCACGAAAAAGCCACACAAAAAAAAATTAGGGTTAGTTCATCATATCCGAACCAATCTGAGCCTTTGCATAATCTTTTTAGGGTTTTGCTTTGTTGAATTTGCGGTTGCATCGTCGGTCTAGTTGCTGGTCTTAGAGTCTAGTCTTTTAGAGTTTCGAGTTCTGGTCATAAGTTGTCACGCCGCCGCCGCACCATCATCATCACCCCTGCCATCTACCACCACCGCTTATCCGCCACCGCTTCGAATCCGTATCCATATACCACCACAGCTGTCATATACCACCACCGCTGCCATCTACCACCATATATCCACCACCAATCCGAGTTCTTGTCATATTAGGTTTGTTTTCGAGATCCATCTAGATTCCGATTCGTGTTTCCTTGCCGGAGTAGGTTTCGGAAAAAAAAATTGTTCCATAGTCGGGTAGCCATGCTCCATTTAGGCCCAAAAATTTTCGAAAACGCATTTTTCGAAAAAAAATTTGGCTATCCTATTTTTAGGTGTTTCTGAGTGTTTTGAGACAGGTGCCATTATAGGAAGTTTTTTTTGACCCGTTTCCAGTTTTTGGGTCCGGGCAGTCAAAAAACAAATTGGTCAAAAAAAAATTCGTGCCCATCCTGTCAGTTTGAGCTAAGAAGAGTTTTGAGACACTCGCCATTATAGTGATTTTTCGCAAAAAAAAGCAGCGCAGAAAAAAAAAGAGCGCAAAAAAAAAGAGCGATTTTTTTTTCCAGAGTGTGCTTTTCCCTTGTTTACGTGCCGCGCCGTGATTTTGTTAGTGTTCTAGGCTCGCGTCTCTAGCACAGTCTAGCCTAGGACCAGCACAGTACCGTCGTTGAGCGTTTATTCAACTTTGCATCTCTGAATTGATTATTGCTGACCCTTTTTGCTACCATATTATAAGCCTTCCCAGCTCCACATACATCTACGTCGTGCGTTTGACTCTCCCTGGTAATCGCTCTATCCAAGCTTTGAGAGTTTTTGACTACAACGGTTGCCGATCACCGCCTGCTGCTGGGTAAGAACTGGTAAGAATTTGAGATTTGCTTGACGGATTTGTGACACCCACCACCACCACTTGTTCGTAGTCTGTAGGATCATATTCTTGTGTGTTTCTATTGCTGCTAACCATGCCAGGATCACAAGCCGACGAGATTGACTGGGAGAATTTATCGAACAAGGAGCTTCATGATAAGTTTCAGCAAATGATGACTGAACAGGTGCAAGATGTGCTGAACAATTTTGAAGAGGCCATGGAGAAGATCACTGGCTTTGAGAAGACGTTCGAGACAAAGCTCGATAACAAGTTTAATGAATTGCTCGCGCGTCTTCCACCACCACCACCCGCTGCAGCTAACGCACCTCTCCAACAACAACAACAACGACTACCTCCACGTCGCGAAGCAGACCTCCGCCGAGCAAGCCGTGTTCCTCTTGCGTTTGGCCAAACTGTTGGTGCTGCTGTTGATACTTCTGTGGCTCCTGCTGCTGATGCGGAGGAGGATGATTATGTGGGAGATTATGAGGATGAGGTTGATCAAAATCAACACTACGTGCAGCCACCTGTACCACCACCAGCAGGTCGACCTCAGGTATATATTCGTAATGGTAGGCCTGCACCACCACCTCAGGTACGAGATGATGTCCATATTCCTAAACTGAAATTGAATATTCCACCATTTGAGGGTAGATATGTTCCTGATATATATCTTACTTGGGAGTTAGAAACTAAACAACGATTTACATGTTTACAATATCCCGAGGAGAGACGAGTTGCTGCTGCCGTTTGTGCTTTCACTAGTTTTGCATGTGTATGGTGGTCTGAACATTGTAGATTATATCCTATTCCAACTACTTGGGCTGCTTTGAAAACTGCTATGCGTACGCGTTGGGTTCCACCATATTATCAACGTGAATTGCTTCAAAAATTGCAGCGTTTAAGACAAGGGAAAAATTCTGTAGAAGAATATTATGAGGAATTACAAACTGGCATGATTAGATGTGGTATTGTTGAGGAGAATGAAGCTATACTTGCACGTTTTCTGGGTGGATTAAATAGAGAGATTCAGACCATTCTAGACTATAAGGAGTATACTAATATCACTCGTTTATTCCATCTTGCTTGTAAAGCTGAACGTGAAGTGCAGGATCGACAAGCATTGGGGCGAACTAACTTTTCTGCAGGCCGACCTTCATCATGGACACCACGTGCATCTTCTACTTCAACTGCACCAGCACCTCCATCCGGTGCCACCTCCAGCCGTGATACAAGAAAACAGGCACAACCACCATTATCTGCCAAGAACGCACCTGCGGGGCCTGCACAGCGTTCTTCTTCTTCCATGGCATCAACAGGGCACACAAGTGATATTATTTGTCGTCGTTGTAAGGGAGGAGGTCATTATGCGAGGGAATGCAAATCTCCGCGTGTGATGATTGCTACCGCGGATGGTGGATATGAGTCCGCTAGTGACTATGATGAGGAGACTTTGGCTCTTATTACACGTGAAGAACATGGTGGAGATGATTCTGATCATGAGACGCAATACATGGCTCCTGAAGACGCTGACAGGTATGAATGTTTAGTTGCTCAACGTGTTTTGAGTGTGCAGGTCACACAAGCTGAGCAAAATCAGAGGCACAATTTGTTCCATACCAAGGGAGTTGTGAAGGAACGTTCTGTGCGCGTCATCATAGACGGAGGGAGCTGCAACAACTTGGCTAGCATGGAGATGGTGGAGAAGCTTTCTCTCACCACAAGACCACATCCACATCCTTACTACATCCAATGGTTCAACAACAGCGGCAAGGTTAAGGTAACACGTACTGTTCGTGTGCATTTTAGTATCTCTACATATGCTGATTATGTTGATTGTGATGTGGTACCTATGCAAGCATGTTCCTTATTACTTGGTAGACCATGGCAATTTTATAAAAACTCTGTACACCATGGTAGAAACAATCACTATACTCTTGTTCATAAGGATAAAAATATTACTTTGCTTCCTATGACTCCTGATTCCATTTTGAAAGATGATATTAATAGAGCTAATAAAGCAAAACAGGAGAAGAATAAGAGTGAAAATCAGATTGTGGCAAAAGAATTTGAGCAACAAATGAAGCCTAATAATAAACCATCTAGTGTTGCTTCTGAAATTAAATTGAAAAGTGCATGTTTATTTGCCACCAAATCTGATATTGATGAGCTAGATTTCAGCAAATCTGTTTGCTATGCTTTTGTGTGCAAAGAGGCATTATTTTCATTCGAGGATGTGCCTTCCTCTTTGCCTCCTGCTGTCACTAACATTTTGCAGGAGTTCGCTGACGTCTTTCCACAAGACGTGCCACCGGGATTACCGCCTATTCGAGGGATTGAGCATCAGATTGACTTAATTCCCGGTGCTTCACTGCCAAACCGTGCACCATACCGTACCAATCCAGAGGAGACGAAGGAGATTATGCGTCAAGTACAAGAGCTTCTCGACAAAGGTTATATACGCGAATCCCTTAGTCCTTGTGTTGTTCCTATTATTCTAGTGCCGAAAAAGGATGGTACATCACGTATGTGTGTTGATTGTAGAGGCATTAATAATATTGCTTATTTGTTCTTCCCTGAATTTATTCGCTTGCATGGTGTGCCAAATACTATTGTTTCAGATCGTGATACTAAATTTCTTAGCCACTTTTGGAGATGTTTATGGGCTAAGTTGGGGACTAAACTGCTTTTTAGTACTACTTGTCACCCCCAAACTGATGGACAAGCTGAAGTAGTCAATAGAACGTTGTCTACTATGCTTAGGGCTGTTTTGAAGAATAATAAGAAAATGTGGGAGGAATGCTTGCCTCATATTGAATTTGCTTATAATCGTTCATTGCATTCTACTACTAAGATGTGCCCTTTTGAAGTTGTGTATGGTTTCCTACCTCGTGCACCTATTGATTTGTTGCCTCTTCCATCTTCGGAGAAGGTTAATTTTGATGCTAAACAACGTGCTGAATTGATTTTAAAAATGCATGAGTTAACTAAGGAAAACATTGAGCGTATGAATGCTAAATATAAACTTGCTGGAGATAAGGGTAGAAAACATGTTGTGTTTGCACCTGGAGATCTTGTTTGGTTACATTTGCGTAAGGATAGATTTCCTGATTTGCGCAAATCAAAGCTAATGCCACGTGCTGATGGTCCCTTTAAGGTGTTAGAGAAAATAAATGATAATGCATATAAACTTGAGCTGCCTACAGATTTTGGGGTTAGTCCCACTTTTAACATTGCAGATTTGAAGCCTTATTTGGGTGAGGAAGATGGACTTCCGTCGAGGACGACTTCATTTCAAGAAGGGGATGATGATGAGGACATCAATACAATTGTTACACCCACAGCCCCTGCTGCTATACATACTGGACCAATTACTAGAGCTCGTGCACGCCAACTAAATTACCAGGTACTTCCGTTTCTTGGTAATGATTCTAATGTTCATGAGAATATGATGCTGCCTAAATTGGATACATTTGTTTTGCTTACAAATGAAGGGCCTAGCTTGGAGAAGGATGAACATTGGAGCAAGAACAACCATGGAGATGATGGCATGCGCAAGGGGAACAAGAACGGAGTTACAAGTGATGATTTCAGGACTTTGAAGCCACCATAATGGGTGCATGAAGCCTTGGACGAAATATACAAGATGCCACTTCATAAATTTCGTCCCGAGGCTATTTTAGGTGCTGCGTCACCTTATTATTGGGCCAGGCCCATGTAATTTCGAAATACATAAGTATAGGCTATTTTTAGAGTCCGTATGTGTGGGGAAACAAGAGATAGGGTTGATTTTGGACTCCTCCACCAAGGGCCACGAAATTCCCCCCTCTTCCTCCATATATACAGCCCTTAGGGCATCGTTTAGACTTTGGGTTTTGTTTAGATTAAAAGTTCGCCATAGCTGCAACTTCGCGTACTTCGTTTGTGTTCAACGACCAGACAAAGGCGTCACAGAACCCCACCTTGATCAATAAAGCTTTCATCTTATATTCGCAATATCCAGATTGCAATCTTAGTTTCTTGCTTGTTCTTCGTTTGCTCGCAGGAAACAGACCCTCGTGGTCAGGTTGATCGTGCTCCGGCGTGGTCAATAACCTCTCGGAGTTGGTTTAGCGATTGCTAAGGCGCGACGTCCTCGCACGTTCGTAGTCGGATCGTCAAAGTCGACTTCCACCAAAGCGAAATCCACCATCTCATCGAAAGACGGGACACCTTTGCCTCTATCACAGGGGCTGTGGGTGTAACAATTGTATTGATGTCCTCATCATCCTCCCCTTCTCGAAATGAAGTCGTCCTCGACGGAAGTTCATCTTCCTCACCCAAATAAGGCTTCAAATCTGCAATGTTAAAAGTGGGACTAACCCCAAAATCTGCAGGCAGCTCAAGTTTATATGCATTATCATTTATTTTCTCTAACACCTTAAAGGGACCATCAGCACGTGGCATTAACTTTGATTTGCGCAAATCAGGAAATCTATCCTTACGCAAATGTAACCAAACAAGATCTCCAGGTGCAAACACAACATGTTTTCTACCCTTATCTCCAGCAAGTTTATATTTAGCATTCATGCGCTCAATGTTTTCCTTAGTTAACTCATGCATTTTTAAAATCAATTCAGCACGTTGTTTAGCATCAAAATTAACCTTCTCCGAAGATGGAAGAGGCAACAAATCAATAGGTGCACGAGGTAGGAAACCATACACAACTTCAAAAGGGCACATCTTAGTAGTAGAATGTAATGAACGATTATAAGCAAATTCAATATGAGGCAAGCATTCCTCCCACATTTTCTTATTATTCTTCAAAACAGCCCTAAGCATAGTAGACAACGTTCTATTGACTACTTCAGTCTGTCCATCAGTTTGGGGGTGACAAGTAGTACTAAAAAGCAGTTTAGTCCCCAACTTAGCCCATAAACATCTCCAAAAGTGGCTAAGAAATTTAGTATCACGATCTGAAACAATAGTATTTGGCACACCATGCAAGCGAATAATTTCACGAAAGAACAAATCAGCAACATTAACAGCATCATCGCTTTTATGACATGGTATAAAGTGTGCCATTTTCGAGAATCTATCCACGACAACAAATATGCTATCCCTCCCCTTCTTTGTTCGAGGTAAACCTAAAACAAAGTCCATAGATATATCCTCCCAAGGAACACTAGGTACAGGCAAAGGCATATATAAACCATGAGGATTGAGTCGTGACTTAGCTTTTTGACATGTAGTGCAGCGAGCAATAAAACGCTCAACATCCCGTCTCATCTTTGGCCAAAAGAAATGTGATGAGGACATCAATACAATTGTTACACCCACAGCCCCTGCTGCTATACATACTGGACCAATTACTAGAGCTCGTGCACGCCAACTAAATTACCAGGTACTTTCGTTTCTTGGTAATGATTCTAATGTTCATGAGAATATGATGCTGCCTAAATTGGATACATTTGTTTTGCTTACAAATGAAGGGCCTAGCTTGGAGAAGGATGAACATTGGAGCAAGAACAAGCATGGAGATGATGGCATGCGCAAGGGAAACAAGAACGGAGTTACAAGTGATGATTTCAGGACTTTGAAGCCACCATAATGGGTGCATGAAGCCTTGGACGAAATATACAAGACGCCACTTCATAAATTTCGTCCCGAGGCTATTTTAGGTGCTGCGTCACCTTATTATTGGGCCAGGCCCATGTAATTTCGAAATACATAAGTATAGGCTATTTTTAGAGTCCGTATGTGTGGGGAAACAAAGAGATAGGGTTGATTTCGGACCCCTCCACCAAGGGCCACGAAATTCCCCCCCTCTTCCTCCATATATACAGCCCTTAGGGCATCGTTTAGACTTTGGGTTTTGTTTAGATTAAAAGTTCGCCATAGCTGCAACTTCGCGTACTTCGTTTGTGTTCAACGACCAGACAAAGGCGTCACAGAACCCCACCTTGATCAATAAAGCTTTCATCTTATATTCGCAATATCCAGATTGCAATCTTAGTTTCTTGCTTGTTCTTCGTTTGCTCGCAGGAAACAGACCTTCGTGGTCAGGTTGATCGTGCTCCGGCGTGGTCAATAACCTCTCGGAGTTGGTTTAGCGATTGCTAAGGCGCGACGTCCTCGCACGTTCGTAGTCGGATCGTCAAAGTCGACTTCCACCAAAGCGAAATCCACCATCTCATCGAAAGACGGGACACCTTTGCCTCTATCACTGCACCTCTCAATGAGCTTACAAAGAAAGATGTGCCTTTTCTTTGGGGTACCGCACAGGAAGAAGCCTTCACGGTATTGAAAGATAAGTTGACACATGCTCCTTTACTCCAACTTCCTGATTTTAATAAGACTTTTGAGCTTGAATGTGATGCTAGTGGAATTGGATTAGGGGGTGTGTTATTACAAGATGGCAAACCTGTTGCATACTTTTCTGAAAAATTGAGTGGGCCTAGTCTGAATTATTCTACTTATGATAAAGAATTATATGCTCTTGTTCGGACTTTAGAAACATGGCAACATTATTTATGGCCCAAAGAATTTGTTATACATTCTGATCATGAATCATTGAAACATATTAAAAGTCAAGCTAAACTGAATCGTAGACATGCTAAATGGGTTGAATTCATTGAGACTTTCCCTTATGTCATTAAACACAAGAAGGGAAAAGAAAATGTTATTGCTGATGCTTTGTCTCGTCGCTATACTATGCTTTCACAACTTGACTTCAAAATATTTGGTTTGGAGACCATCAAAGATCAATATGTGCATGATGCTGATTTTAAAGATGTAATGCATAATTGTAAAGAAGGAAGAATGTGGAACAAGTTTGTTGTTAACGATGGATTTGTGTTTCGTGCTAACAAGCTACGCATTCCAGCTAGCTCCGTTCGTCTTTTGTTGTTGCAGGAGGCGCATGGAGGAGGATTAATGGGACACTTTGGCGTGAAGAAGACGGAGGACGTACTTGCTACACATTTCTTTTGGCCAAAGATGAGACGGGATGTTGAGCGTTTTATTGCTCGCTGCACTACATGTCAAAAAGCTAAGTCACGCCTCAATCCTCATGGTTTATATATGCCTTTGCCTGTACCTAGTGTTCCTTGGGAGGATATATCTATGGACTTTGTTTTAGGTTTACCTCGAACAAAGAAGGGGAGGGATAGCATATTTGTTGTCGTGGATAGATTCTCGAAAATGGCACACTTTATACCATGTCATAAAAGCGATGATGCTGTTAATGTTGCTGATTTGTTCTTTCGTGAAATTATTCGCTTGCATGGTGTGCCAAATACTATTGTTTCAGATCGTGATACTAAATTTCTTAGCCACTTTTGGAGATGTTTATGGGCTAAGTTGGGGACTAAACTGCTTTTTAGTACTACTTGTCACCCCCAAACTGATGGACAGACTGAAGTAGTCAATAGAACGTTGTCTACTATGCTTAGGGCTGTTTTGAAGAATAATAAGAAAATGTGGGAGGAATGCTTGCCTCATATTGAATTTGCTTATAATCGTTCATTACATTCTACTACTAAGATGTGCCCTTTTGAAGTTGTGTATGGTTTCCTACCTCGTGCACCTATTGATTTGTTGCCTCTTCCATCTTCGGAGAAGGTTAATTTTGATGCTAAACAACGTGCTGAATTGATTTTAAAAATGCATGAGTTAACTAAGGAAAACATTGAGCGCATGAATGCTAAATATAAACTTGCTGGAGATAAGGGTAGAAAACATGTTGTGTTTGCACCTGGAGATCTTGTTTGGTTACATTTGCGTAAGGATAGATTTCCTGATTTGCGCAAATCAAAGTTAATGCCACGTGCTGATGGTCCCTTTAAGGTGTTAGAGAAAATAAATGATAATGCATATAAACTTGAGCTGCCTGCAAATTTTGGGGTTAGTCCCATTTTTAACATTGCAGATTTGAAGCCTTATTTGGGTGACGAAGATGAACTTCCGTCGAGGACGACTTCATTTCAAGAAGGGGAGGATGATGAGGACATCAATACAATTGTTACACCCACAGCCCCTGCTGCTATACATACTGGACCAATTACTAGAGCTCGTGCACGCCAACTAAATTACCAGGTACTTTCGTTTCTTGGTAATGATTCTAATGTTCATGAGAATATGATGCTGCCTAAATTGGATACATTTGTTTTGCTTACAAATGAAGGGCCTAGCTTGGAGAAGGATGAACATTGGAGCAAGAACAAGCATGGAGATGATGGCATGCACAAGGGAAACAAGAACGGAGTTACAAGTGATGATTTCAGGACTTTGAAGCCACCATAATGGGTGCATGAAGCCATGGACGAAATATACAAGATGCCACTTCATAAATTTCGTCCCGAGGCTATTTTAGGTGCTGCGTCACCTTATTATTGGGTCAGGCCCATGTAATTTCGAATACATAAGTATAGGCTATTTTTAGAGTCCGTATGTGTGGGGAAACAAGAGATAGGGTTGATTTCGGACCCCTCCACCAAGGGCCACGAAATTCCCCCCTCTTCCTCCATATATACAGCCCTTAGGGCATCGTTTAGACTTTGGGTTTTGTTTAGATTAAAAGTTCGCCATAGCTGCAACTTCGCGCACTTCGTTTGTGTTCAACGACCAGACAAAGGCGTCACAGAACCCCACCTTGATCAATAAAGCTTTCATCTTATATTCGCAATATCCAGATTGCAATCTTAGTTTCTTGCTTGTTCTTCGTTTGCTCGCAGGAAACAGACCCTCGTGGTCAGGTTGATCGTGCTCCGGCATGGTCAATAACCTCTCGGAGTTGGTTTAGCGATTGCTAAGGCGCGACGTCCTCGCACGTTCGTAGTCGGATCGTCAAAGTCGACTTCCACCAAAGCGATATCCTTCATCTCATCGAAAGACGGGACACCTCCGCCTCTATCAGATTGACTGGGAGAATTTATCGAACAAGGAGCTTCATGATAAGTTTCAGCAAATGATGACTGAACAGGTGCAAGATGTGCTGAACACTTTTGAAGAGGCCATGGAGAAGATCACTGGCCTTGAGAAGACGTTCGAAACAAAGCTCGATAACAGATTTAATGAATTGCTCGCGCGTCTTCCACCACCACCACCCGCTGCACCTAACGCACCTCTCCAACAACAACAACAACGACTACCTCCACGTCGCGAAGCAGACCTCCGCCGAGCAAGCCGTGTTCCTCTTGCGTTTGGCCAAACTGTTGGTGCTGCTGTTGATACTTCTGTGGCTCCTGCTACTGCTGTTGCTGGTACCCAGGAGGATGATGAGTATGCGGGCGATTATGAGGATGAGGTTGATCAAAATCAGATCTACGAGCAGCCACCAGCACCACCACCAGCAGGTCGACCTCAGGTATATATTCGTAATGGTAGGCCTGCACCACCACCTCAGGTACGAGATGATGTCCATATTCCTAAACTGAAATTGAATATTCCACCATTTGAGGGTAGATATGTTCCTGATATATATCTTACTTGGGAGTTAGAAACTGAACAACGATTTACATGTTTACAATATCCTGAGGAGAGACGAGTTGCTGCTGCTGTTTGTGCTTTCACTAGTTTTGCATGTGTATGGTGGTCTGAACATTGTAGATTGTATCCTATTCCAACTACTTGGGCTGCTTTGAAAACGGCTATGCGTACGCGTTGGGTTCCACCATATTATCAACGTGAATTGCTTCAAAAATTACAGCGCTTAAGACAAGGAAAAAATTCTGTAGAACAATATTATCAGGAATTACAAACTGGCATGATTAGATGTGGTATTGTTGAGGAGAATTAAGCTATGCTTGCACGTTTTCTGGGTGGATTAAATAGAGAGATTCAGACCATTCTAGACTATAAGGAGTATACTAATATCACTCGTTTATTCCATCTTGCTTGTAAAGCTGAACGTGAAGTGCATGATCGACAAGCATTGGGGCGAACTAACTTTTCTGCAGGCCGACCTTCATCATGGACACCACGTGCATCTTCTACTTCAACTGCACCAGCACCTCCATCCGGTGCCACCTCCAGCCGTGATACAAGAAAACAGGCACAACCACCATTATCTGCCAAGAGCGCACCTGCGGGGCCTGCACAGCGTTCTTCTTCTTCCATGGCATCAACAGGGCACACAAGTGATATTATTTGTCGTCGTTGTAAGGGAGGAGGTCATTATGCGAGGGAATGCAAATCTCCGCGTGTGATGATTGCTACCGCGGATGGTGGATATGAGTCCGCTAGTGACTATGATGAGGAGACATTGGCTCTTATTACACGTGAAGAACATGGTGGAGATGATTCTGATCATGAGACGCAATACATGGCTCCTGAAGACGCTGACAGGTATGAATGTTTAGTTGCTCAACGTGTTTTGAGTGTGCAGGTCACACAAGCTGAGCAAAATCAGAGGCACAATTTGTTCCATACCAAGGGAGTTGTGAAGGAACGTTCGGTGCGCGTCACAATAGACGGAGGGAGATGCAACAACTTGGCTAGCATGGAGATGGTGGAGAAGCTTTTTCTCACCACAAGACCACATCCACATCCTTACTACATCCAATGGTTCAACAACAGCGGCAAGGTTAAGGTAACACGTACTGCTCGTGTGCATTTTAGTATCTCTACATATGCTGATTATGTTGATTGTGATGTGGTACCTATGCAAGCATGTTCCTTATTACTTGGTAGACCATGGCAATTTGATAAAAATTCTGTACACCATGGTAGAAACAATCACTATACTCTTGTTCATAAGGATAAAAATATTACTTTGCTTCCTATGACTCCTAATTCCATTTTGAAAGATGATATTAATAGAGCTAATAAAGCAAAACAGGAGACGAATAAGAGAGAAAATCAGATTGTGGCAAAAGAATTTGAGCAACAAATGAAGCCTAATAATAAACCATCTAGTGTTGCTTCTGAAATTAAATTGAAAAGTGCATGTTTATTTGCCACCAAATCTGATATTGATGAGCTAGATTTCAGCAAATCTGTTTGCTATGCTTTTGTGTGCAAAGAGGCATTATTTTCATTCGAGGACGTGCCTTCCTCTTTGCCTCCTGCTGTCACTAACATTTTGCAGGAGTTCGCTGACGTCTTTCCACAAGACGTGCCACCGGGATTACCGCCTATTCGAGGGATTGAGCATCAGATCGACTTAATTCCCGGTGCTTCACTGCCAAACCGAGCACCATACCGTACCAATCCAGAGGAGACGAAGGAGATTATGCGCCAAGTACAAGAGCTTCTCGACAAAGGTTATATACGCGAATCCCTTAGTCCTTGTGCTGTTCCTATTATTCTAGTGCCGAAAAAGGATGGTACATCACGTATGTGATGAGGACATGACTACCTTGGATATGACCAAAAATATTGCATATATGCATATTTGTCAGGTGATTTCTAGTGCAAACTATTCAATAATCTATTTATGTTATCCAGAATAAAAATACTTCACACACTTTTGTGTTTTGTCTAATTGCAGGTGTATGGGACATTTGTACAATCCACATATGAAGATAAGGAAGAAAGAGATGTTTATTTGCTGTCCAAAAAGTTCTCTCGCGTCACTTTTGGCCCAAGAGAAGATAGAGTCCAAGTCTCTCACGTTCTGGATTCAGATTCGGACTGCACAGACACACCTGACTCAAAACGCACACAAGTTTTTCATACGGACTCCGAATTGGGTGATTCTTTTTTTGTTGGAAACTAGATTTCGTGCACTTTCCAACCCAATTGGAATCACCTTCAAATTCGTCCGGAGCGTTGAGTTGTGGACGAAAAAATCTGATGCTGCAGCAGAATCCGAGTCAAACTACAAGTCCAAAGGTGTTACATCACCTCCACTTGGGCCCATTGGCCTTGTACGACCTAGATTTAGTTTTAGGCTGCCTTGGGACGTCCTCCCACCTCCTTGGCCGCCACCCCTTGCTCCTATATAAGTAGATACATCTAGTAGCTTTTCCTTGGGATTTGTTTAGTTAAAAGTTAGCCATTGCAACTTCGTGTACTTCGTTTGTGTCCAACGACCAGACCAAGACCGCTTCCGGATCCCCACCATTATCAATACCTCATATATATTTGCAATATTCAGATTGATTTATCATATTCTTGCTCGTTCTTCGATTGCTTGCAGGAATAGACCTTCGTGGTCAGGCTGACCGTGCTTCCGGCGTCGTCAGTAACCTCAGGAGATTGGTTTAGCGATTGCTAAGGCGCAATGTCGTGCACGTTTGTAGTCGGATTGTCAAAGTCGTCTCCACCAAATCGATAGTTATCATCTCATCGAAAGATCGGGACCCCCGCCTCTATCAAGTGGTATCAGTTTTCAGGTTGCTCGGTGAGAATTTCCAGTTTTCCTAGATTAGATTTATTTTCTTACCTATTGTCCAAGAAAAAGCCACAAAAAAGAGTTAGATCTATTCATCCTTGGTCCAAGCCAGTCTGAGCCTCTACAATTTTCTTTTCATTGCTTGCATAGTTGAATTATCGGTTGCATCGTCGTGTCGAGTTGCTGGTCTTAGTGTCTAGTTCCTTTAGAGTTTCGAGTTCTGTTCACATTAGTCACGCAGCCGCTGCATCATTATCCCATCCGCTGTCTACCATCCAATCCACCAATTTCCACCACGTGCTACGCACTGTTTATGGTCATAATCATAGTTGAGGTCACTTACATCTTCGTCTGATCGAATCTGCATCTTATCTAGTTTGTCTTGGAAAGAGGGAGAAAAAGAAGATAAAGAAAAAAAAGAGAGAAAAAAGGAAAGAAAAAAAAAGAAAAAGAGGGAGAAGAAAAAGAAAAAAAAAGCGTGAGAAAAAAAAGAGAGAAGAAAAAAATTGGATCTATCTAGAATCAATCTCGTACCTGAATTCGGATTGGAATCTGTTTTGTGCACTGTTCAGTAAAACAGCTTGGCTATTGTTTCACATCATTATCTTTACTGCCGTTGTGATCTTCACTTATATCTTGCTGTCCAGAGCTACTTTGTATCCTTCATTGATGCTGGTTGTGCTACGACGTGACCTCATGAGTGTTCTAGGCTCGCGTCTCTAGTTCGGTCTAGCCTAGGACCAGCACAGTACCGTCGTTGAGCGTTTATTCAACATTGCATCTTTGAATTGATTATTGCTAATCTTTTTCTACCATATATAGCCAACCCAGCTCCACATATTTCTACAGCGTGTATACGTACGCTCCCCTGGCAATCGCTTTACTCAATATTCGGAGTTACTTGACACCGCTGGTTGCCGTTCACCGCCTGCTGCATGGTAAGAACGTGTAAGACATTGATATTTGCTTTACTGTGAGCGTTTTACCACCACATCCTGATAGAGACGGGGTGTCCCGATCTTTCGATGAGATAATAACTATCGATTTGGTGGAGACGACTTTGACGATCCGACAACAAACGTGCAACGACGTTGTGCCTTAGCAATCGCTAAACCAACTCCGAGAGGTTATTGACCACGCCGGAGCACGATCAACCTGACCACGAAGGTCTATTCCTGCAAGCAATCGAAGAACAAGCAAGAATATGATAAAAGCAATCTGAATATCGCGAATATGTATGAAGTATTGATAATGGTGGGGATCCGAAAAGTGGTCTTGGTCTGGTCGTTGGACACAAACGAAGCACACGAAGTTGCAATGGCTAACTTTTAACTAAACAAATCCCAAGAAAAAGCTACTAGATGGATCTACTTATATAGGAGCAAGGGGTGGCGGCCAAGGAGGTGGGAGGACGTCCCAAGGCAGCCTAAAACTAAATCTAGGTCGTACAAGGCCAATGGGCCCAAGTGGAGGTGATGTAACACCTTTGGACTTGTAGTTTGACTCGGATTCTGCTGCAGCATCAGATTGTTTTGTCCACAACTCAACGCTCCGGACGAATTTGAAGGTGATTCCAATTGGGTTGGAAAGTGCACGAAATCTAGTTTCCAACAAAAAAAATCACCCAATTCGGAGTCCGTATGAAAAACTTGTGTGCGTTTTGAGTCAGGTATGTCTGTGCAGTCCGAATCTGAATCCAGAACGTGAGAGACTTGGACTCTATCTTCTCTTGGGCCAAAAGTGACGTGAGAGAACTTTTTGGACAGCAAATAAACATCTCTGTCTTCCTTCTCTTCATATGTGGATTGTACAAATGTCCCATACACCTGCAATTAGACAAAACACAAAAGTGTGTGAAGTATTTTTGTTCTGGATAACACAAATAGATTATTGAATAGTTTGCACTAGAAATCACCTGACAAATATGCATATATGCAATATTTTTGGTCATATCCAAGGTAGTCATGTCCTCATCATCCTCCCCTTCTTGAAAATAAAGCCGTCCTCGGCGTTGCTTAATCTGAAATGTGGCTAACAAAAGAGACAAGGTGTACATGTTGTATATGTATATGTCATCCATTTTTACTTCCCTTGATTTTTGCATATATGACACATGAATAGATGAGTAACTTGCATAGTTCATAAAATCTAAAGCCAAAAAATTAGCACAAGAAGTAGAAGGCATGAAAATATTACAACTCAGTTTGCACATATAAGTGAAGCTCTTATTCATTTCAAAAGATTGACAATGTTCATCATTAAACCATCCCAACATTGGTGAATAAACCTTACTTGCATCAAATTTACATGCTACAACATGCTTAAATAAGCAAACATGCAATAAGTCATTCAACACAGAATCATCACCAAGATTAGAGGTCATATCAAAATGATTAAACATTGGTTCTTTTGCATCAATAGTTAATTCAATGGGTGCACTCAAAATTGTTGGTATTTCAGTTGTTTGATCACATGGCAAAGTCAAATTATCAACGTAGTCCTCTAAAATAGGTGGTGTGATCAAAGTAGTGGGTAGCTCATCAGATGGTGCATTCAAATTGACAAGGCATTCATCATTCTCATGTAGAGATGGAAGATCAGTACCTTTGTCATTACCTCTTATGATCAACTCAGATGATGTAGCCACTCTCGGGGGCGATGTGTCACATGGTGGAGGTTATGTAGTCCTGACAACAACGGATGAGATTGTCATAGTATGCCTAGTAGTTGAAGGAACAATCATATCAACTCTTGGAATGTGCACTGTGCGCTCGTTCTCCTCGTGGCCAACACGTCGTTTTATTTCCTGTTCAGCTTTGCAAGCGAGATGAAACAAATGGTCCACAGGATAACACTCTTCATGAATTAGTATCTCTTGAATATCACGGTTTAATCCTCCCCAAAATCTATCCATAAAATCATCTTCACTTTCTTCTAAAGAGGAATGCAACAAGGTAGTTTGTAAATCATCATAATATTTTGTTACAGTTTCACTACCTTGTTTTAAGTGTTGCAACTTCTTAATCATATCACGAGTATAATAAGCAGGGACGAAAGTATGTCGCATGGCAAGTTTCAAATCATCCCAAGTAGTAGGTATATAATCAGGGTGTAACTGACAATATTCACTCCACCAAACCAAAGCATAACCAGTGAAAGAACCAACCGCAACCTTAACCTTTTTATGTTCATCAAAATTATGGGAAGCAAATATATTTTTTATGCCGAACTCCCATTCAATATATAAAGCAGGTCTAAAATGGCCATTAAATGGTGGTATAGATACATTAACCTGATCATGTGCATTTGGATGTTTGTGCACCTCTCGTGACGGTTGTGGTATTTGCATAGGTGGTGGCATGTCTCCTGCGATCGACAAAGCCCATGAATTGACTCTGGATCCTGTCATGATTAGTAGAACAAGAAACAAAATCCAAAAATAATATTCCTATAACTACTAGGATGTGATGAGGACATGACTACCTTGGATATGACCAAAAATCTGATGTTGGACCTAGGATAACTACTAGGATTGTTGGAAACTAGATTTCGTGCACTTCCAACCCAATTGGAATCACCTTCAAATTCGTCCGGAGCGTTGAGTTGTGGACGAAACAATCTGATGCTGCAGCAGAATCCGAGTCAAACTACAAGTCCAAAGGTGTTACATCACCTCCACTTGGGCCCATTGGCCTTGTACGACCTAGATTTAGTTTTAGGCTGCCTTGGGACGTCCTCCCACCTCCTTGGCCGCCACCCCTTGCTCCTATATAAGTAGATACATCTAGTAGCTTTTCCTTGGGATTTGTTTAGTTAAAAGTTAGCCATTGCAACTTCGTGTACTTCGTTTGTGTCCAACGACCAGACTAAGACCGCTTCCGGATCCCCACCATTATCAATACCTCATATATATTTGCAATATTCAGATTGCTTTATCATATTCTTGCTCGTTCTTCGATTGCTTGCAGGAATAGACCTTCGTGGTCAGGCTGACCGTGCTTCCGGCGTCGTCAGTAACCTCAGGAGATTGGTTTAGCGATTGCTAAGGCGCAATGTCGTGCACGTTTGTAGTCGGATTGTCAAAGTCGTCTCCACCAAATCGATAGTTATCATCTCATCGAAAGATCGGGACCCCCGCCTCTATCAGTATGTGTGTTGATTGTAGAGGCATTAATAATATTACTATTCGTTATCGTCATCCTATTCCTAGGCTAGATGATATGCTTGATGAATTGAGTGGCTCTACAATATTCTCCAAAGTTGATTTGCGTAGTGGCTACCATCAAATTCGTATGAAATTGGGAGATGAATGGAAAACAGCATTTAAAACTAAGTTTGGATTATATGAGTGGTTAGTCATGCCTTTTGGGTTAACTAATGCACCTAGTACTTTCATGAGATTAATGAACGAAGTTTTACGTGCTTTCATTGGACGATTTGTGGTAGTTTACTTTGATGACATACTGATTTATAGCAGATCTTTGGAAGAACATTTGGAACATTTACGTGCTGTTTTTATTGCTCTACGTGATGCACGTTTGTTTGGTAACCTTGGGAAGTGCACCTTTTGCACCGACCGAGTATCTTTTCTTGGCTATGTTGTTACTCCACAGGGAATAGAAGTTGACAAAGCCAAGATTGAAGCTATTGAGAGTTGGCCGCAGCCCAAAACGGTCACACAAGTGAGGAGTTTTCTTGGCCTCGCTGGATTCTATAGGCGTTTTGTGAGAGATTTCAGCACCATTGCTGCACCTCTCAACGAGCTTACAAAGAAGGATGTGCCTTTTGTTTGGGGTACCGCACAGGAAGAAGCCTTCACGGTATTGAAAGATAAGTTGACACATGCTCCTTTACTCCAACTTCCTGATTTTAATGAGACTTTTGAGCTTGAATGTGATGCTAGTGGAATTGGATTAGGAGGTGTGTTATTACAAGATTGCAAACCTGTTGCATACTTTTCTAAAAAATTGAGTGGGCCTAGTCTGAATTATTCTACTTATGATAAAGAATTATATGCTCTTGTTCGGACTTTAGAAACATGGCAACATTATTTATGGCCCAAAGAATTTGTTATACATTCTGATCATGAATCTTTGAAACATATTAAAAGTCAAGCTAAACTGAATCGTAGACATGCTAAATGGGTTGAATTCATTGAGACTTTCCCCTATGTCATTAAACACAAGAAGGGAAAAGAAAATGTTATTGCTGAGGCATTGTCTCGTCGCTATACTATGCTTTCACAACTTGACTTCAAAATATTTGGTTTGGAGACCATCAAAGATCAATATGTGCATGATGCTGATTTTAAAGATGTAATGCAGAATTGTAAAGAAGGAACAATCTGGAACAAGTTTGTCGTTAACGATGGATTTGTGTTTCGTGCTAACAAGCTATGCATTCCAGCTAGCTCCGTTCGTCTTTTGTTGTTGCAGGAGGCGCATGGAGGAGGATTAATGGGACACTTTGGCGTGAAGAAGACGGAGGACGTACTTGCTACACATTTCTTTTGGCCAAAGATGAGACGGGATGTTGAGCGTTTTATTGCTCGATGCACTACATGTCAAAAAGCTAAGTCACGACTCAATCCTCATGGTTTATATATGCCTTTGCCTGTACCTAGTGTTCCTTGGGAGGATATATCTATGGACTTTGTTTTAGGTTTACCTCGAACAAAGAAGGGGAGGGATAGCATATTTGTTGTCGTGGATAGATTCTCGAAAATGGCACACTTTATACCATGTCATAAAAGCGATGATGCTGTTAATGTGCTGATTTGTTCTTTCGTGAAATTATTCGCTTGCATGGTGTGCCAAATACTATTGTTTCAGATCGTGATACTAAATTTCTTAGCCACTTTTGGAGATGTTTATGGGCTAAGTTGGGGACTAAACTGCTTTTTAGTACTACTTGTCACCCCTAAACAGATGGACAAACTGAAGTAGTCAATAGAACGTTGTCTACTATGCTTAGGGCTGTTTTGAAGAATAATAAGAAAATGTGGGAGGAATGCTTGCCTCATATTGAATTTGCTTATAATCGTTCATTGCATTCTACTACTAAGATGTGCCCTTTTGAAGTTGTGTATGGTTTCCTACCTCGTGCACCTATTGATTTGTTGCCTCTTCCATCTTCGGAGAAGGTTAATTTTGATGCTAAACAACGTGCTGAATTGATTTTAAAAATGCATGAGTTAACTAAGGAAAACATTGAGCGTATGAATGCTAAATATAAACTTGCTGGAGATAAGGGTAGAAAACATGTTGTGTTTGCACCTGGAGATCTTGTTTGGTTACATTTGCGTAAGGATAGATTTCCTGATTTGCGCAAATCAAAGCTAATGCCACGTGCTGATGGTCCCTTTAAGGTGTTAGAGAAAATAAATGATAATGCATATAAACTTGAGTTGCCTGCAGATTTTGGGGTTAGTCCCACTTTTAACATTGCAGATTTGAAGCATTATGTGGTTGAGGAAGATGAACTTCCGTCGAGGACGACTTCATTTCAAGAAGGGGAGGATGATGAGGACATCAATACAATTGTTACACCCACAGCCCCTGCTGCTATACATACTGGACCAATTACTAGAGCTCGTGCACGCCAACTAAATTACCAGGTACTTTCGTTTCTTGGTAATGATTCTAATGTTCATGAGAATATGATGCTGCCTAAATTGGATACATTTGTTTTGCTTACAAATGAAGGGCCTAGCTTGGAGAAGGATGAACATTGGAGCAAGAACAAGAACGGAGTTACAAGTGATGATTTCAGGACTTTGAAGCCACCATAATGTGTGCATGAAGCCTTGGACGAAATATACAAGATGCCACTTCATAAATTTCGTCCCGAGGCTATTTTAGGTGCTGCGTCACCTTATTATTGGGCCAGGCCCATGTAATTTCGAAATACATAAGTATAGGCTATTTTTAGAGTCCGTATGTGTGGGGAAACAAGAGATAGGGTTGATTTCGGACCCCTCCACCAAGGGCCACGAAAT